>NC_134487.1:258345618-258553118 GCF_040206685.1 Ascaphus truei | reverse complement strand
CGTGACCGCGCCGCGCGCATGAGAATGCGTGATGCGTCCAGAGGTGCGATGCCTACTCAGAGGCATGAGTGATCCAGCTGCATGTGCGCGCATGCTCTGACAGCAGAGCGGGAGTGCGCGCGTTCTCAGGCACCAAAGCGGGGGTTGCTGGGAAGCCAACGCTTCAGCACAGGAGTCTGGAAATGGAAACCAGGAACATGGTACAGGAACATGGGCATAGAGTCCAGAGCACAAGGTAACATCCAGAGAAGGATTGCTTCTAGGAGAACGTCCAGACTTCTTAAAGGCATAGTGCCAGAAACAGCAAGGTGCAGCGAAACTAAACATAACATAAGGGTTCTTAGTCTAATCCATTGGCCAAGGAATTATAAGCCTGCTACCACGTCAAGGTGAATCCTACTAAGCAGGTACCTACACTACCCGACGGTAAACTAACCTCTGTAGTATAGGAGTGACTGTCCCAGTCTTCCGGAATCCAAAGGAGAGTAAAGGTCCCAAGGAGGTCCAGGCAGGAACAACGTGCGATGGGTATTAGCAGGCACCAGGGCTGGTAGCAAAAGACTAATAGCAGAGAGAAAGTCAAAGAGAGGCTTACTTCCTGTCAGGAGGAAGAGGGCAGGGTTTGCCAGAAAGCAAGATGGCGTTGCTTGCTTCAGAATCCTTAAAGAGACAGGATCTTGACTCGCAGCTAGAGGGCGGCAATCAGAAGTAAACAGGTAAGGAAGGGACAAGCCGCAGGGGGCGTGTTCCGCGCATCGTTACACTTTGGTGCACTTACTGCACCGACACACTTTATTCGAGCAAATACCCAGTATGTACCTGGCAGATACCTGGAATGCGCCGCTCCTCACCTCTGACAAGCCCCGTTGCGTTTGCCTTCCCAGCCTGGGTTCATGCCTGGCTGATGGGTGGCTGATCTGTTAAATGATAATGATTAGGATTTAATAGGCTGCAATGCTTCGCGTGTCTACCAGATGGCATAAATTCATGAATTGTAATGCAGTATATATATATATACTGTGCAGTATTGCAGCCAGTGGGAATAAAATGCTTCAATCCCTGCCTGGAAAATAACCCAATGTACTTGGGCAGAAAACAGTCACAAACCTCAATACACCCGGGTATACCCGAATTCGTGGGACTAGCCGAGCTCGAATAAAGTGTGTCGCCAGTGTATACCTTCCTGGTTTAGTCCTTAATCAGGGAATATTTCCAGACGGAAGATGATCAGCGATAGAGTCCCACGCCGCAGGGTCTCCGACAACAGCCCCTCACGTCCGACTGTTGCACGGTGACGCTGCCAGCCAGAGGAACTCCTCTCGTGGCTCTGGTCGTTTCTTTATGTTTTTGATACCCCTGGATTGTTTGTATTGTTGTCTCTGTTTTATTGTTATTATTGATCTATGTAATACTAACTGGACTTACTGTGGGACCACAGTAAAAGAGTTTTTGTACCCTGTTGTGATTGTGTTATTGGGGTATACCATAAAGTTATATGTGTTCCTATGAGGATCCATCCTACTACGCGGGGTCCTCATAGGTGGAGGCACTGCACCAGAGAGAGAGAACACACAGTCACACCAGGAGCAGAGGCTCAGGCCTTCTGTAAGTCTAACAGGTACCACCAGTGACTGTAATTACCACTATTTCCCTAAGGGATAGGGAAAGGGTGACTTCCCCAAGGTGCTCGGTGTAATAGACTGCACATATGTACTGTAGTATTAGCCTTAACAAGAGAGAAGAAACGAGTTTTGCAAACCGTAAGCATTTTCATTCCCTCACTATGAATGCGGTATGTGATGCTACATTGCGATTTCTGAATGTGGTTGCCAGTTTTCTAGGCTCCTGTCATAATGCATATCTTGCGTCACTTATCCCTTTGTTTGAAGAGGGCAGAAATGGAGATGAATTGTTATTATTTGGGTGATAATTGGGATTAGCATACATTGAAGTGTTTTAACAGCAAAGCTCCCATTTATTTAAATGTGAGTTTTGGCTTGCCAAAATGTTGCAGCAATTTCCAAATGTGTGGCTTTGTTTAAAAATTTCTATTATAATACTGTTTGTATGGTTGTCCAGGTGATTAGCTCTCTACTGACCACTTCTCCATGACAGCTTTAACACCTTCCGTACCTCGCTAAATCACTCACTTAGTGGCCTATGCACAAAGGGCCGAAAAATTGCATTCGCCAGGGTTTCAATTCGCCAGGTTTTTGGCGTGTTAACCTCGCTGTATGCAGGGAGGGCCGAATCCCTGGCGAATGAATGCGCCACCACCATTTAAAATAATGGCTATTAAGCGGTGGCGAGACGGCTGCCTGGCAAGAAACTGCCGAGAAACCGTCCCCTGGCGAGTTATGTCTGCAGCAGAGAGAGATCCGCTGCTGTCTCTGCGCAAACATCGGCACATTAAAAATTGTTGCAAAACCATTTTTATTGATAGTGTAGATGTGCATGGGGTCTCTGGAGCTGAACCGCGTTGGTTTCAGGTCAGGGGCCCCCCTGCTTCCCGAGATACAGACCCCTTTATGAGGTGCCGGTATCCCTCTGCGTTTCAAGGTCCCGATCACGTGACCGCGGCATGTAAACCAAGCAGAGGGATACCGGCACCCCCTAAAGGGGCCTGTATCTCGGAAAGCAGGGGGTCTCCAGACTTAAAACAAAAACGTTTCTGCTCCGGAGACCCTCTGCACATGTACAGTATAAATAAAACACACATATCAATAAACAGTCATTCCTTACCTTAGCGGCTATGTGCTACTGTAACGAAGCAGCATCAATGTATTTGTAATAATATTGTACAGTGAGCAGGGGGTCTCTGAGCCACAAATCAAAGCTCAGTGGACCCCCTGATCCTGCACAATATTATTTAAATACAGAAAGGCTGCTTCATTACTATAGCGTATAGCCGCTAAGGCAATGAAGGGTTACGGCAGAATAGCATGTTTATTGGGGACAATTGCCCCCAATAAACATTGCAATAAACAACATACACCCCCTGTGTATTTAAAATACAAAAAACAAGAATAAAGACATTAAATACATATAGCACTTACCCATTACCGGTTGCCACGATGAAGGCCATCCTCATCTTCATCCTGCCCATGCCCCCTCTGCTGCTGCAAAACAGACACAAGAATGAAAACATCCTAAGTAATATCCCCTAACCCCTTAATCACCATAGCGGTTATTAACCGCTACAGTCATTAAGGGGTTAACCCACCCTCACCCACCACTCGGGACCCCTACATACCCTCCCACACTAACTCCCCATCCCTGTCAGGCCTAACCACCCTCACGCAGTACCCAGAAGGGAGGCCTAACCACATACCGTTTGGGAACACACCCCCCCACCCAACACCTACAGTACAATAATGTGCAAAATAACTATTATCCAGATAGGGATAATAGATTATTTGCCCATTATTAAAAACATTAACTAGCATATTCAAATAAATTACGTACAACTGACCTTATCAACAACAAGTCTCGATCGCCTGCAACATCTTTGTCTTGCCCACAAGAAACATAGCCAATACATTGCAATTACATAGAGATATCAATTAAACCCTTAAATACAATTTCGGAACATAACTGACAAGGTAATTAAGGGGTTAAGCCACAGTGGGCCGATACCCACCCTTCACCCATGAATGTGTACATTGCCTTCATCATGCAAATATATATATATATTTGCATGATGAAGGCAATGTACACATTCATGGGTGAAGGGTGGGTATCGGCCCACTGTGGCTTAACCCCTTAATTACCTTGTCAGTTATGTTCCGAAACTGTATTTAAGGGTTTAATTTATATCTCTATATATTGATTCATCAGGCGTGTATATATATATATATATATATATATATATATATATATATGTCTCTCTCTCTGTATATATATATTTATATATATATATATATATACAGAGAGAGAGACATATATATTTATTTGATAACCGTTCTACATTAATTTGTATATTGATTCATCAGGCGTGTGTATATATATATATATATATATATATATATATATATATATATATATATATATATTGTGACAAACGGCTTACTCCGGGGCTCCGTCGTTTGTCCGGGACTGTTTAGAACACGGTCTTTTAGGGTAGGTTAAATGATGAGGCGTCACGTACTGTTCCTTTAAACAGGCTATGCCTGGTTTATTCAGTCCCAGGCACTGAGACTGCCACAGTGCATATAACAGAAAACAGATCAAAACAAAAACTGCTCACCTGAGCGATAACTTAACTTAGATATCCCTGACTCAGGGTTGGAAGTGGCTTTTCCACTTCCAACATCAAAACACGGTACTTTTGCAGTCTTATACAAATGAACAGAAAGATTGAACCTGTTTGGGGAACAGGCTTCTCCCCTCTGTAGTTCAGCAGCCTTCCAGCCTCCTGGCTCTTGTGGGGAGACCAGAGCAAACAGGAAATCAGTCTTTCATACCTGATTCCTAATTAGCATGACAGGTGACAGAAATCAGGCAGCAGACAAACTCTGGTCTGGATCTCTCATCCCTCAGTTCCAGCGCTTGCCAAACTGTGGGATGGAGTGTATGTATTATAAGGCTGCACTCCCAGGCCAAACAGGATAGAAACTGTCTAGTATCCTGGGAGCCCTATATACGGAATTTATTACCATCCCCTGGTTTCTGTCACATATCCTCCCCCCCAGCTCAGACCTCGAGGGATGAGCGACCATGGATATTAGGGAGTGCATCCTTGACAACCCGTCAGCATTGCCATGTTTGTGCCCTGACCTGTGTTCCACAGAAAATTTAAAGGGTTGTAGGCTTAGGAACCACCTGGTCACTCTAGCATTCTTTTCCCTGTTTTGACACATCCAGGTAAGGGGTGCATGATCTGTGACCAACCGGAATTTTCTCCCCAACATGTAGTATTTGAGCGTCTCTACAGCCCACTTTATTGCGAGACACTCTTTCTCTACTATGGAGTAATTTTTCTCCTGGGGATTTAGTTTCCTACTTAAATAAAGGATGGGGTGCTCCTCACCTTGAGACTCCTGGGAGAGTACCGCCCCCAGCCCTACCTCAGATGCGTCGGTTTGGACTACGAACTCTTTGGAGAAGTCAGGTGTGACCAACACTGGTTGGGCACAGAGAGCTTCTTTCAGGCTTCTAAAGGCCTGTTCGGTTTCGGGGGACCACTTTACCATTAGCGGTCCTCTTGCTTTTGTGAGGTCAGTTAGTGGGGTTGCCTTAGTTGCAAAATTGGGAATAAACCTTCTATAGTACCCAATTAACCCCAAAAAGGTCCTTACTTGTTTTTTTGTAACTGGCCTTGGCCAATTTTGTATCGCCTCCACTTTGAGTGTTTGGGGTTTGAGTAAACCTCTGCCAATAGAATATCCCAGATACTTGGCCTCCTCCAGACCAATAGTGCATTTAGCGGGGTTAGCAGTTAGTCCAGCAGACCGGACTGCGTCAAGCACAGCTTGGACCTTTGGAAGGTGGGATTGCCAATCTTCACTATGGATTACCACATCATCCAGGTAGGCGGCAGCATACCGAGCATGTGGTTTTAAAATTTTATCCATCATTCTTTGGAATGTGGCGGGAGCTCCATGTAAGCCAAAAGGCAACACCTTATACTGAAAGAGGCCGTCTGGGGTTGAGAAGGCTGTCTTTTCTTTTGCCCTTCCTGTGAGGGGAACCTGCCAGTACCCTTTTGTTAGGTCTAGGGTTGTGAGATATCGGGCTTTGCCCAGTCTCTCTACAAGTTCATCTACCCTGGGCATAGGATAAGTATCAAATTTTGACACCGCGTTTAGTTTCCGGTAGTCATTACAAAACCTTGTTGTACCATCTGGCTTTGGGACTAAGACTATAGGGCTGTTCCACCCACTTTGGGATTCCTCAATTACACCTAGTTTTAGCATTTTTTTAACCTCTAAACTTATAGCCTTTCTTTTGGCCTCTGGGATTCGGTATGGTTTAAGGTTAACTCGGACCCCCGGTTCAGAGACTAGGTCATGTTCAATTACGCTAGTTCTACCTGGCCGTATAGAGAAGATTTCTTTGTTTCTTTTCACTAAATTCTGAACCTCTCGTTTCTGATGAACAGACAGGGTTTCAGCTATGCTAACCTCTGGGTCAGTTTCTTGATTCTCTGACGGACCTGGGGGTACTAGGGTTAACAAGACTTCTCTATCTTTCCAGGGCTTGAGTAGGTTTATATGGTAAATTTGCTCAGGTTTCCTCCTACCTGGCTGTCTTACCTTATAATTTACTTCTCCCACTCTTTCCAAGACCTCATATGGCCCATGCCATTTAGCAAGGAATTTACTCTCCACGGTGGGAACCAGAACTAGTACCCTATCACCTGGAGAAAAAATTCTGACCCTAGCACCCTTATTATATGTATTCCTCTGTGCTTGAGCTTTCTCCATGTGTTCCCTCACTATGGGTAGGACTGCAGCAATGCGGTCCTGCATCTGGGCAACATGCTCTATTACACTTCTGTAAGGGGTAACCTCGTGTTCCCAAGTCTCTTTGGCTATATCCAGTAAGCCCCTTGGGTGTCGGCCATACAATAGTTCAAACGGGGAAAAGCCTGTGGATGATTGGGGAACTTCCCTAATGGCAAATAACAGGTACGGTAACAAACAATCCCAGTTTTTCCCATCTTTATCAACCGCCCGCCGTAACATGCTCTTTAAGGTTTTATTGAACCTTTCCACTAAACCATCTGTTTGTGGATGATAGACTGAGGTTCTGAGATGCTTGATTTTTAGGAGTTTACATAGCTCTTTCGTTACTTGGGACATAAATGGTGTTCCCTGGTCAGATAGAATCTCTTTAGGAATCCCGACCCGGGAAAACAGAACTACTAACTCTTTTGCTATGTTTTTAGCTGAGGTGCTACGTAGGGGAACTGCCTCCGGATATCGGGTGGCATAATCTAATATTACCAATATATGCTGATGTCCCCTAGCAGACTTTATTAGGGGTCCTACTAGATCCATAGCAATCCGGTCAAATGGTACCTCTATTATGGGAAGGGGTACCAATGGGCTGCGGTACGCCTTGAACGGGGCGGTGATCTGACATTCTGGGCATGAGGAACAATAATTCGTAATTTCTGCCAGAACCCCAGGCCAATAGAAGCTTCGGAGAACCTTTTCTTTTGTCTTTTCCACCCCTAGGTGTCCCCCCAATGGATGACGATGTGCGAGGTGTAATACTACGTTACGGAATGTCCGTGGTACCAACAATTGTTTAGTTGTAACTGATTTCCTTTTATCAACCCGATATACTAGGTCGTTCTCTACCTCGAAGTAGGGGTAAGCAAGTGACCTATCTGGTTGGCCAGGAGTACTATTCTGGTCCCGTATATTTCCCCTTGCTACCGCTAATGTGGGGTCCTCCCACTGGGCCTTCTTAAAACTCCCAGGACTGACCTCTAGGTCAGCGAGGGTCTTATCCGGTTCTGGGGTGGTAAGTGTCTGCTCAACATCTTGATTTGGGGTATTCCCTACCAAAGTAGTGATGGGGAAGGGAATTTTACAGCACTCCTCCTTTTCCCCCTTCTTATTTGGGCCCTCGTCAACCTCCATTTCTGAAAAAGGGATAGGATTTGTTTCTTCTAATACTTCGTTATGGTCCGCTATTGAACTCTGGGCGCTATTCTGAGCGGGGGACCACATTTTTAGAAAATGGGGAAAGTCGGTCCCTATTAACACATCATGTGCCAGTTTGGGTACAATACCCACCTTGAAATCTAAAGAACCAAACTCTGTTTCAAAAAAAACATCAACAGTGGAATATTCATGATTATCCCCATGTATACAACAAATTGCCACTCTTTGTGAACTGTTTCCCTGTTTCTTCTTAATGGGCAAGAGGTATTCGGACACTAGTGTGACCATGCTCCCAGAGTCAAGAAGTGCCCGAACCCTCTTACCATTAACCTTTACAAATGCCCACAGATGGTTATTCAAGGGGTCCTCTGGGCTAGGGCCCATACATTGGGACAACAGCGAATAAGGTTCCACGCTGTTGCATTGCATGGGCTCATCATTTAGTGGGCAGATTTTTGCTGTGTGGCCCCTCTCATGACAATTTACACATTTAGGTACATAGTCTGTGTCCCACTTAGAGCCTTTTCCCGGCTCCCCATGTTGGCTATTGCCCTTAGTGTGCGAACCACTGTTGCTGGTGCTGCGTGAAGGTGGTCGCCGCTCTTCAGCGCCCCTTAACCCCGGTACCCTTTTACCGTCTCTGGAAGAGTCCTGGAACCTCGTGTAGTGGGGTTGCTCCACGACTGTGGGTTGCGGGTGCTCTTCTGCTGCATTGTACCTTTCTACGAGGGCCACAAGCTCATCCGCATTGTGGGGGTCACTCCGACTGACCCAACGGCGTAAGGCAGAGGGAAGTTTCCTCAAGAACTGGTCCATGACCAACCGTTCCACGATGTGGCTGGCTGAGTTGATCTCGGGTTGTAGCCACTTCCGGGCGAGGTGGATGAGGTCATACATCTGGCTTCGGGTGGCTTTATCCATCGTGAAGGACCATGCGTGAAACCTTTGGGCGCGAACAGCCGTGGTTACGCCGAGGCGGGCGAGGATCTCGAACTTCAATTTTGCATAGACGTTAGCTTCGGCTGGCTCTAGATCAAAGTAAGCCTTCTGGGGTTCGCCGCTTAGGAAGGGTGCGATTAGACCAGCCCACTCAGCTTCTGGCCATCCCTCTCTCTGTGCCGTGCGTTCAAACGTGAGAAGATAGGCTTCCACATCATCCGAGGGTCCCATCTTCTGAAGATAGTGGCTTGCCCTGGTCATTTTCGGAACTGGGGCTGCCGCTGCCAGTGGAAGGTTACTGATAGTCCCCCTCAGGATCTCGAGTTCCTGCTGTAAGCACTGAGCGAACCGCTGTTGCTCCTCTCTCAGCAAGCGGTTTGTCTCTTGCTGGTTTGCATTCGCGTTTTGCAGGGCTTCATTCGTCTGTTGCTGGTTTGCATTCGTCTGTTGCTGGTTTGCATTCGCCTGTTGCTGGTTGGCATTCGCCTGTTGCTGGTTGGCATTAATCTCTTGCTGGGCTATTAGCAGCTGTTGCTGGGCTGCATTCGTCTGCTGCTGGTTTGCATTAGTTTCTTGCTGGGCTATTAACAGCTGTTGCTGGGTTTCATTCGCGTCTTTCTGGGCAGCGACATTGCGTACCAGCGCACCCACCACGTCTTCCATCTTGTTTGCAGAGGATGAAAAAAACTTTTTTTTTTTTTTTTTTTTCAAAGTTATTCAACCCGCAGACCCCCTAGTGCTCTGCCCGCATTCTCCACCATATGTGACAAACGGCTTACTCCGGGGCTCCGTCGTTTGTCCGGGACTGTTTAGAACACGGTCTTTTAGGGTAGGTTAAATGATGAGGCGTCACGTACTGTTCCTTTAAACAGGCTATGCCTGGTTTATTCAGTCCCAGGCACTGAGACTGCCACAGTGCATATAACAGAAAACAGATCAAAACAAAAACTGCTCACCTGAGCGATAACTTAACTTAGATATCCCTGACTCAGGGTTGGAAGTGGCTTTTCCACTTCCAACATCAAAACACGGTACTTTTGCAGTCTTATACAAATGAACAGAAAGATTGAACCTGTTTGGGGAACAGGCTTCTCCCCTCTGTAGTTCAGCAGCCTTCCAGCCTCCTGGCTCTTGTGGGGAGACCAGAGCAAACAGGAAATCAGTCTTTCATACCTGATTCCTAATTAGCATGACAGGTGACAGAAATCAGGCAGCAGACAAACTCTGGTCTGGATCTCTCATCCCTCAGTTCCAGCGCTTGCCAAACTGTGGGATGGAGTGTATGTATTATAAGGCTGCACTCCCAGGCCAAACAGGATAGAAACTGTCTAGTATCCTGGGAGCCCTATATACGGAATTTATTACCATCCCCTGGTTTCTGTCACAATATATATATTTATATATACACACGCCTGATGAATCAATATACAAATTAATGTAGAACGGTTATCAAATAAATTCAGTACTCAAAATAACAGTTCTCCATTAAAACACACTACAATACAAGTAATTTCCTGTCATAATCCTAACTGATATTACAATCAAAAAGATAAAATGCCAATCAAATATCTCTAATCACAATCAACACATTGAATTAACATTGAATATATGATGCATACAATCTATGCACCATATACCTTCTGCTAATGAATGTTAACAATAACATTTCAATCCAAATACAGATAACTACAAACAAATATACTATTGTAACCAATCCGGTAAACATAAATCAATTACCATTCAATAATGACATCCCTAAACAATTTACATTGCATCCTTAAACAATTGACATTCAATCCCTAACAATTAAACAATTAACTAATTCAAACCTGCAACTCAGCAATGTAGGCTCTGAAAATATATAAGTACCAAGAAGCATAAACAATTAACAACGAAGGCTACCCCTGACCTCTAAAACAACAAGCAATAGCAACGTTAAATCTATGTAATTTTGAAAGACTTTCAACACACATTGAAGCATACATGCATAGTCAAAATAATAGAAAACACAGCAAAACAAGGTTTTAAAACACTATCATTTCTTACCCTGTATGTATATATATATCTCTAGACATACATACATACATACATACAGTGGCAATAAATGATATACCACTGATAATTAAATAAACATGTAAAGAACAGAATTAAAAAAAATTCACTAGTTGAATTAAATACATTTCTTTACTTCACTTACCATTACTTGCCCCGACCGACTCCCGTTGAACACCTTACTCATGTACAAAATCACCAGGCACAGGAACCCATAAAATCACAAACATAAAAAAATAAACTTTAAACTAAAAATCCAAATCAATCCACGGGTCTTCTACTTGTAATCCATCTTCATCTGTATTCTTCTTTCTTTTACCTTCTTCCGGAGTCTTCTTCCCGTCTTCGGCCACGCCCTGGTCTTCTTTCTTCTCCGCAGGTCCTTCCTCCTCGGCGTTACGCTTCAAAATGAGACGACGTAGGCTTTTAAAGGCCTATGACGTCACATTTTCGTCATATGGTTCCCACGGCCCTGATTGGGCCGTGAAAACCATGTGTTTTGGCCAACAAAAAAAATTGATGACGTCACTTAAAGGCAATGAAAGCACAGCCAATCAGAATGGCTTTGCTTCAATTGCCTTTAAGATGACGTCATGAAAAGACACATGGCCGCCCTCACATGCTATGGTAGCCAATCAGACCGTGGGAACTCCATCCGTACTCTGATTGGCTTTAGGATACCATGTGACAGAGGCTTGGGGGAGAAAGGATGTGACGTCATTTAAAGGCTGACACATGGTACTAGAGCCAATCAGAGTAGGGATGGAGTTCCCACGCTCTGATTGGCTACCGTACCATGTGTGAACGGCCATGTTTTTTTTCATGACATCATCTTAAAGGCAATTGAAGCAAAGCCATTCTGATTGGCTGTGCTTTCATTGCCTTTAAGTGACGTCATCATTTTTTTTTTATCGGCCAATACACATGGTTTTCACGGCCCAATCTGGGCCGTGGGAACCATATGACGAAAATGTGACGTCATTGGCCTTTAAAAGCCTATGTCGTCTCATTTTGAAGCCTGATGCCGAGGAGGAAGGACCTCCGGAGAAGAAAGAAGACCAGGGTGTAGCCGAAGACGGTAAGAAGACCCCGGAAGAAGGTAAAAGAAAGAAGGGTATTTAAGGGTTTAATTGATATCTCTATGTAATTGCAATGTATTGACATTTGTATTGGCTATGTTTTTTGTGGGTAAGACAAAGATGTTGCAGGCGATTGAGACTTCTTGTTGATAAGGTCATATATATATATTCATTTACTTATTCTTTTACATTTATTAATTTAGTGTGGACCTGCTGTGTGTGATTATTTTTCTTTGTGGGTAGTGGGGGTGGGTGAACGGGGGTATTAGCCCCAATGGTGGTTGTTTAGGGCTTGCAGGGGGGGGGGGTAGCGGGATGGCTTAACCCCTTCATGACCATAGCGGTATTAAGTGCTACTGTCCTTGATGGGTTAAGTGCACCCGCAACCCCCCCGCAAGCCGTAAACTCACACCAAGGGCCACATACCCCCTTCACCCACCCCCGCTACCCACAATAAAGCTGGCACTGTGGGTTAACCCCTTCATTGCCTTAGCGGTTACCCGCTAAGGTAATGAAGTGGGCTGCACATGCATTTTTCCTGCCTCGGATGCATGCCGGGGGGCTCCGGTGCTGATATTCCTGGGTATCAGCTCTGGAGCCCCCCGGCATCAATCCGAGCCAGGAAAGGGGATGATTTTTTTTTTCTGGTCCCTCTCGCCGCTCAGCTCCAGCTTCTTGCCAACTTTTGTTGGCGGAGCTATTTGTAGAATATCTCTCCATTTTAATGGCGCGATCAGCGGCGAGATGGTGATCGGGGCTTCCTGCATACGGCCCTTTTTAAAACTGGCGAGATATTGCTTCTCGCCATCCGCACGGCGAGTTTTAAAAAAAAAAAAAAATCTGGCGCTTTTTACTCATCTCGCCATTTATTTATTTGCTATAGCCATATTTCGCTAAAAAATGGCGAGATTGGCGTTCTCGCTGCTCTCTGCATAGGCCCCTTAAGTAGCTAGTAGTCGTGGTCAACCCAATTTCACTAGTGATATACAGTATTTATCTGTTTAAGTATATAGTGGAGAAACTTTCACAGGATTATCAAATATCAATAGTAAAACTGGCAAACTTTGCCAAGTCACTGCAAAATCCATTTACGTTTGCTAAGCCACTATGAACACCCGCAAATTCCTGCATAACGTAGTAGATGGACACAGTATTAACTGATGCATGTAACAAATTCTCTTAGGAAAAAATAATAATATAAATATATATATATATAAATATATATATATATATATATATTTATATATATATATATTTTATATATATATATATATAATATAAATGATTTGTCAAATACAGTGATAATATTGAAAAAGAAGATGTTTGCAAAAAATATATGTTTACATATTAAATTAACTAGATGAATTAACTATTTCAAAAATAAATATATGTAGCCCTGTTTCGCCTTAAACAAGATGGCTACTGGTGCTGCCCTTTAACCTGTTGGCTCGCAGAAGCCTAAGCCTCCGCCAAGGGGAGCCTGGGGCGATATACTTATAACTTTGGTGCAGCACCTCCACCTGAGAGGGATATCTTATACTCTATCAGACTACAGGTACAACCACCCATGCACCTCGTAGGGCTGTATCCCACCACCGTGTAACTGACACCATGTCCTGAGAATCCCAGTCCCTCAATGTCCCACAATGCCCCACACCCAACCCACAGTGTGTGACCACGCAGCCCACTAATTGAAGGTGTTAAATTTGGTGCACTTGTTGTAATGGTACCTGCTGGGTGCTCCATCACCCAGGCACGCCAACAAGGATCAGAAGGGATCCGCAATCCAGCGATGTCCTCTGCTGTGCTTTCTCATCTGCGTGGGATGGTATCCGGACGGATTATCCCACCTTGAAGACAGTCTCTGCTTCAGTCAGTGGTCTGGTCCCAGACACCAATGTCAGGATCACGCAGATGGCACTTTGTCCCTAAATTATAATAGCCAAAGGGGCAAGGTTCCTAGATAAGGGCCTGTCCCTGTAGCTGCCTGTGGCGGGAGAGGGTTAACCAGGCCAATAATAAAGGTATTATGCCCGGCTGATTAACCCTAAGCCCTGTTGGGAGTGAAGGGGTTAAAATGTACTGTCCCCATAATACCATGTTTTCCCCTACACTACCTTTATTGTCCCTGTTTTGCAGCCTGTTGGGGCTGAAAGGGGTTAAAATGTATTATCCCCATAATATCATATTTCCCCCTACACTATCTTTATTGGCCCTATTTTGCAGCTAAGAAGTTAGCTGCAGTTCCAATGAATGAATGAAAATGTGCTAACTTTATTTGTGACACAAGGGGGAGCCTCTAGCGCTGAACCAAGCGCTAAGTGAAGAAGCGTGCCTGTGAATGGGTGGCCACTTTGAAGTATAGGTATCACTTCCTAAGCCGTAGACCTCTAAACCGCAAAGTCTAAATAAACTGTATTGTATGGTGTTTTAACATGCCCGTATGTTATGGATGAATGAGCGGAGGGATTTTTCATCTCTAAAACTTCAAAAGGCACCCTGCTGAGTTGGTGCCCCAGTGTCTATGAGAGGTTCGGAGTTGAAAAGCCTCAGAGACCCTAGGTGTTAGGGTGATCAGGATATTGTTAATTGTCCGATACCGGTGGGCAGTATGGGAGCTTCACACTTGGTAGCCAAACCCCACACTTACTGTCGCCAGGTAAGGGGTTGGGCCTGGAATGCTAAGGAGCTTAGGTGTGAGGTTAGCACGTGCTCTGTGCAAACCGGGAAGCAACTTCTGCCCTTTTTTGTAAAGTAATGGCAAGTCGGGGATAGGTGGGGAAAATTATTCCCACGAGATTATTGGGTGTGTATGTTAGGTATACGACCCTTAACCCTATAAAAATGCCTGCAGCCCAGTCCCAGTCAGATTAATCTAAGATTTTACCAAGAAGCGTCCAAGGTTTAGCGTCAGCGGTTCTGGAATGTGAAGGGTTAACCTACATCGTAACGAAGATTTGCACCCTCTTCTGGAATTCGTTAGTGCAAAGGGTTCCCGAACGAACCCTGTAATGACTGAACAAACTTTTTCCTTTTGGCGGAGATATAGAGGTGGCAAACTTGTGCCCCTAGCCAGGAACTGTTACCCGGATCAGTTTGCGCACCCACTTGCATGCGTGCAGGGGTGCCCAGAGACTTTGTTTCGTTCCAAGGAAATTTTATTTCATTTCCCTGTACCCAGTAAGTGTTTTATTAAGTGTAATTGTGCAAGATTTGTGTGTGTGCTCAGTCCAGAATCCCGGTATTAATGTCTTGGTCTCCCGTGACACTGCCACAAACTGATATTGAGAGTCGGGGCCTAGCTGGGGCCTAGGGGAAATCTGGCCTAGAGCAGAGGGTCACAGACCCCTGCACACACACCTCTTACCCCTTACTCTCTCCAGCTCCGACTGACTCCTCTCCTTCCAGCACGCGAAGATCTATCTCCTGTCTCAGGAAAACTAACTCCGCCATTGATTCCCTGGCGTCACATGGTCCTGCCACCCCTAAGCACTATGGGGCTTGTAGTCCCTGCAGAACCTCTGTCTATTGTCCGCTGCGTGCACGCTGTACACTGTGTGTGCGCAACACTGTCATGGCCGTCGCTACTCTCCTGACCCTTCACAGTAGACCACCACATCTCCGCATGCGCAAACATACCGCGACTGTGCATGCACCTCCAAGATGGTGGTGCCCTTGAGAAAGACCCACAGGAGCCCCCAGCGATCCCGTCGCCATTCTCATTCCCCCGCAACCTCCTGTGTGTCAGCGGAGGTAAGGGGAGTACAACACAAACCCTAGGAATCGGAGGGGACCTGGCTACATCTATTTCAGGAAATCTACAAATAATAAAACTCTGATCAGCCCATTTAGGCCTGTACTAAGAAATGGGGGACCTAAACTAAAAAAGCCTATACAATTACTATAAAAGTAATGTATATGACATTTAAAAACATGAACTAAAATAAACATACAGTATGAAGATCTTACAAGATTTTAATCACAGAGCACACAATATATGAAGAAAATCCCTACATGAGAAGACAATAATTTGATAAATATTCCAGCAAATATTCAGAAATTCACCATTGAATTTAAGGGGGGCATTTCGGATTAAAACTGCCTGAATGTCCACTTTGACTGATAGAGTAAGCCCCTAAGACTTAGAGAACCTGACTCAATACTGTATAGAGTTCAAACTGATTTAATGTACTGTATGTGTGTTATTGATCTTGTGTGTTAGAATGCACTCCCTATTAGAGATGGACAAAACTGTCAGATATCTGAAGGCCTATTGGGCATTAAAAAAAAAATCTGTCAGGATACAGGTAAATCTACCATAAGTTTTGATGAGAGAGAGACATATTTCATGCATTCGCAATCTGCAAACAGATTTGTAAAAATTCGAATCCGCAGGGTGAATTTTCAGTGATAGAAAAAAAAAAATCTGTCTTTTTAAGACTCTGGAAATCTGCTCCTAAAAGGAACTGCCAGATTTGAATTCCTGTGAATATTTCGGGCATCTCTGCTCCCTATAGATAAACTGATTAACCCCTTAAATGTATGCTAAAATATGTTAAATAACACTGTCACGCACATTCATTATTCTGCTCATACTCACTATTCAAAGAACATACAGTACACATTTTAGATTAAAACAAAACTGTTCTGAGAACAGCATACGTATTGGTAAGCATGACGCACTTTTATATTTCCAAGAACAGCACAGACATTCATCTACTTCACCTTTCTAAGAGCTGGCAGGGTTTTCATTTTGCCTTCCTGGCCTGTGTCTTGTGCTGCATTTACGGGTTGGGACACTCAGGGATCATAATATACTGTGACAATTACATAGAAGGAACAGTCTACTTGGTAACCCTGAATATGACAGTTCGGTGTGATCCACCTTGGGATTCTTCTGACTGTCTGTCAGAAAATATAAATTGTGTCTGGGTATATCCTTTTTCAAATAGTGTACATTAGCATTGCACATCAATATTTGTCTAATGCTAGCTTGGGTCCATTTCCCTTTTACTGTATTTCATAAAAACATTAACAAAATACAAATAAAATGCATTAAGTGATATTTTCAAAAGTAAACACAATGGCTCTATATTCAGGGTAACATGACTCAACAAGGCACAATTTGGATAACCATATTGTATACTGTACTAGCTGATATACACGGCATTGTCCGGGATTTAATTTTAACACTCCCCCTCTGTCTCCGCTCCCTTCCCTTTCTCCACATTCACCTCTCACTTTCCCCTTTCCCCTCTCTGCCCCCTCTCTCTTTCTCACCCATTCACCCTTGCAACTCACATTATTTGCCGAATAATCCATTTTGAGTTTAATTGATGGATGGAATGAGTTCAGGGACTCGTGGAATTGTTTTAGGTTTTCTTCACCCTCTGTCCATATTATAAACAGGTCATCAATGTATCTGTAGAATTTGTAGGGTTTGTGGGGGCATGTAGTTAGGAATCTTTGTTCAAGATTTGCCATGAAAAGATGGCCATTTTGGTACCCATTGCAGTCCCCATTAGTTGTAGGTACTGCTGCGACACACTTTATTCGAGCAAATACCCAGTATGTACCTGGCAGATACCTGGAATGCGCCGCTCCTCACCTCTGACAAGCCCCGTTGCGTTTGCCTTCCCAGCCATGGTTCATGCCTGGCTGACGGGCGGCTGATCTGTTAAATGATAATGATTAGGATTTAATAGGCTGCAATGCTTCGCGTGTCTACCAGATGGCATAAATTCATGAATTGTAATGCAGTATATATATATATACTGTGCAGTATTGCAACCAGCGGGAATAAAATGCTTCAATCCCTGCCTGGAAAATAACGCAATGCACTCGGGCAGAAAACAGTCACAAACCTCAATACACCCGAGTATACCCGAATTCGTGGGACTAGCCGAGCTCGAATAAAGTGTGTCGCCAGTGTACATTTCCTTGTTGAAGTTGAAGTAGTTGTGTGGGAGGATGTATTCTATCAGTTTGGTAATTACATCAGCGCTGTATTTCTGATCCAGGGGAGATGTTGTAAGGAAATGCAGGCATGCCTCAATACCATCCTTGTGGGGGATGTTGCTGTAAAGGGATTCTACATCCATGGTAACTAGCAGTGTGTTGGATGGTACTGTAGTTGCTTGATGTTGTTAAGATTATTGAGAAAATCTGTGGTATCTTGTATGAAGCTGTTGGTGCTTCTGACTAAAGGTTTGAGGATATTCTCCACTAAGCCTGATATTTGTTCTGTGAGTGTATCCATACCTGTTATAATAGGTCTGCCGGGGTTTCCTGGTTTGTGGATTTTGGGAAGCATGTAGAAGGTCCCAACTCCTGGGTTGTCAGGTATTAGTTGATTCAATTGTGGTTGCAGGTAGTTAGAGAATGTTTGAATGAGATTCATGAGTTGCTTTGTATATTCCTGGGTTGGATTATGCGTGAGTGTCTTGTAGTAGGTATTGTCTGTGAGTTGCCTATTGCCTTCTTCTATGTATTTATTTGTGTTTATAACCACCACTGCGCTTCCTTTATCTGCTGGTTTGAAGGTGATGTTGTGGTTGTTTCGCAGTTCCTTGATAGCAGATCTCTCCACGGGGGATAGGTTGTACATAGTTTTTTTCTGCTGCTTGTGAACTTAAGCTCTGTATGTAGCTGTCAAGTATGATGTTGCATCCTGTTGGTGGTGTGAAGTACGTGTTCTTCTTCTTGTTGTTGTTCTCTGTCATTATGGGGGTGCTCTCTTTTTTGTGGAAGTATTCTTTCAGTCGTAGTCTCCTGAAGAATTCTTCTAGGTCTGAGAATAATTGGATTTGATCCAGTTTGGTGGTGGGACAGAATGTTAGTCCCTTGGAGAGAACTGAGGCCTCAGGTTTTGAGAGTTTATAATCAGAGAGGTTTATAACTCCATGGCAGGCTGTGTGCTCTTCTGGGTTGAGGTTGTGTATCTGTCTTGAAAAGTCAGTTCTGGTTTCTAGTTCTAAGTAGTTGTCCTGCTTTTTGTTGGTTTGAAATCCCTTATGTTGTGTCCATGGTCTGCAGTCATAATGAGAGAGGAGTTGTAGTTTCTTCTGTTTCTTCTTGATTAAGTTCCGCTGCAGTCTCTTGTGCAGAGTTTGCATATCTTTTTCTAGTTTGCTTGTATTTGCACTGCTTTGCAATTGCAGGGTTTGGAGTATTGTGCATTTTTGCCGTTCTAATTCCTGTTTTTTTCCATATAGTTGATGGATCAGTTCAGCGCTATAAGTTTCTTCATGCTTTTGGACAGACCCTCCACTTATTCAGTAAGAATAGCCAGGGGTCTAGCGGAATTTGGATGCCAAGGATCCCTATAAGCCAATCTCGTATATCATTCCAAATCCGGGCTACGTGGGGGCAGGACCACAGCATATGTAACAAATCTGCCTGCTCTCCGCATTGCTTGTGGCACAATGGGGAGTAACCTGGCAGGAATTTAGATAGTTTTAGTGGGGTGAGGTACCACCTCATTAGAACCTTATATGCGTTCTCCTTTAATGTCGTACATATGAAACTCTTTGCCGTGGCTCCCACTATTTTTGACCAGGTCTCTGTGTCTTGATTCACTCCTAGATCCGTCTCCCACTGCAACATGTAATGTAATTTTTCCATAACTTCGGTGCCAGATCTGATCACTTCTCTGTACATCTGCGATGTAAGTCCCTTAGTGTTTGTCCCATTCTGACAGAGCTTTTCAAAATTGGTCAAATTAGATTTTGGGTTTAACTTCTGATAGAATGCTCTGATCTGGAGATACTTATAAAAGTTTGGGGGTACAGTTTGGTCAGCTCTAATTTGTTTAAATGTTTGGATGCCCCTACGACCCTCCAGATCTTTGAGTCGGCCAATTCCTTTCTGTTTCCAGTTAGAAAAGTCAGCACTATTTAAACCTGGAGCAAACAACGGGTTTCCCCAAAGTGGGGTCATCAGCAAATTCTTGGATGTCAATGAGCACCTGAATTTTGTTGCATCCCAGATGGAGAAGGAGTTCGTCACTGAGGAGAGCGGCAACATGGCATTCTTTCTTGCCATTTAGGGTTGCCAGATTAGGTTGCTTAATTCCAATGGGGGGCAAGCTTCTTTTTCCAATGCAACCCATCTTTTCGAATTTGGGTCAGAGTGCCATTGACAATTTGGCATAATTGGGCCGCCATATAGTAGGATAGCAAGCAGGGTATCGCTAGACCCCCATTACCCCGTTGTCTCATCAGAATCTGCTTCTTAATTCTAGCCTTTCCATTCCAAATAAATTTGGATATAGCAGACTGGAGCGAGAGGAAATCCTTCAGTCTGAGTGGCACTGGAAGTTTGGAAGAGGTAAAGAAGGCGAGGCAGTAGATTCATCTTGATACTATAAATTTTACCTATCCATGAGATCCGTTTGTCAGACCATTTGCCAATGTCCCCTCTCAAAGTTTGGATTACTTTTGGATAATTTGCGCCATACACACTTTTGTAGTCCCTGGTGATATGGACTCCCAGGTACTTGATATATTTTTTTTGCCAATTAAAATTGAAATTGATCTCAATCAGCTTTTCTACCTGCTTAGGAAGGCTGATGTTGAGAGCTTCCAACTTTGCCTGGTTTATTTTGAAACCTGAAATCCTGTTGAATCTTCCCAGTAAGTCAAACAGATTAGGTAAATAAGTGAGGGGTTTTGAGACTGTTAGGAAAACATCATCCGCATACAGAGCAACCTTATGCATCTGATTCCCCAACGTGATTCCCTCTATGTCTTTGCTAGTGTGAATCTGGGCTGCTAGAGGCTCCATACATAATGCATAGAGAAGGGGGGAAAGCGGGCAGCCCTGTCAAGTACCGCTTTTTATTTTGAAGGGATCCGAAGGGAAACCCTGGTGGGTAACCCTTGCCGATGGCCCTGAATACAATGCAAAAATAACTTTGATCAATTTCCCATCTAACCCAAACGCTCCAAGCATAGCTTCTAGATAGGGCCAGTCTATCCTGTCAAATGCCTTTTCGGCATCCAGGCTTAACACCATAAAAGGTATCGATCTTGAATTGGCTATTTCTATCAGATCAATAATCCGTCGGGTGTTGTCTGCAGCTTGCCGATCCTTAATGAAACCGACTTGATCTGGGTGTATTAGCCTGGGCAGGATGACACTCAATCTTTTGGCCAGCAATTTCTCATATATTTTCAAATCAGTGTTAATAAGAGAAATTGGCCTGTAGCTCTTGCAGTCCAACGGATCTTTTCCCTGTTTATGAATTAAGGATATAGACGCTTGGAGCATGTGTTCCGGGAACGGGGTCCCCGCCAACACCACATTGAACATACGGAGGAGGTGGGAAGCCAGCTGTTTATTATTTATTTGTAATATAGATTCGAGAAACCATCGGGTCCCGGGGCTTTAGAGGGTTTTAGATTCGTAATGACTTCCGATACCTACTCTAGGGAGAAATCCTTCCCTAGCACTTCTCCATCCAAGCTGCTCAACCTGGGAAGGCCCACGCGCTGAAGGAAATCCTTCAACGCCCTCTTAGTAGGATTATTTTGTGCCACTTTGTTCCCGTCGTAAAGCTTTTCATAGAACTTTTTGAATTCCCCCACTATTGTTTTCGGATTGGCGGAGGTCCCTCCTGATTACAGTCTAATAGCTTGAATGTTGAAATTTTGGATTCTCTCTTTTAATAGCCTAGCTAGCATGGTATCCGGCTTGTTAGCCTTTTCATAAAATTTCCTCTTTGACAAGCTCAATGATTTCTCCACCTGGGAGGTTAGGAGTAGGTTCAGTTCTATTTGGGTGTCTTTCATTTTTCTAAGGGTTTCTTGGTCCAGGCTCTGTTTATGCGGAGAGGAGAGAACTCCCAGCCTGGACTGCAGCTCAAGAATTTTTTTATTTTGCTCCCTTTTTCTCCTTGTCGCAATATTAATCAAAAGCCCTCGTAATGTTGCTTTGTGTGCCTCCCAGAGGGTCAAGGGTGATTCTACACTTCCCAAATTCCCTCTAAAGAACTGATCTATCTCTCCATTCACCGTACACAGGCGGCACACTTTATTCGAGTACGGCTCATTCCGCAAGCCGGGATATGTCCCGGCTTGCGAGCCGCACTCCCTCAGCGTGCCGTGCATCACCGATGCGCGGTCACGCGTCATCGGGTGCCTGTGCCGCCTGTACGCGTGCCCAGGGCTCCCCGATGTGTCGCGCGGATGTGAGGACGGCGGCGGGACGTTCCGGGGGACCCGACGGACCCGGTGAGGAGAGGGGGAAGCCCCGATCGGCGGGCCTCTCCTCCGAGGCTTCGGCGCGCGCCCGGCACCCTCCGGCGCGCGCCAGGTTACTGCTGCGGCCGAGAACGGGCAAATGCTCGAATAAACTCGGCCGCAGCAGTATACCATATTAAAGTCGCCCCCCATGATTATTGCTCCCATGGCCAGTCTTCCAATTGTCCGGAAGATCTTGCTAAAGAAGAGGGGGTCTTGTTCACACGGTGCATACACCGTGGCCAAGGAGATGGGTTGCTGGTTGATGGAACCTACTAGCAGCAAGAATCAACCCTCTGAGTCTCTTTTAACTGTCTCTACCAGAAGTGGGAGTTTATTGTTTATTAGGGTTGCCACACCTCTCTTTTTCTCTGTAGCTGAGGACATGTATATTTGTCTATAATGTTTATCTATAAACCCAGGGTGGCTCTGACACTAAAATGTGTCTCTTGCAGCATGATCACGTCTGCCCTTTTCCGTTTGGATTCTGCTAGAGCCACCCTGCGTTTCTTTGGACAGTTAAAACCTTTGACGTTGTGTGATAAGACTACTGAGGCTATTTTATTATGTTGATACTCCTACCTGTTCTCCTAGTCACCTCAGTCGGTCTCTCTTCTGGGCTGGGATACCACCCATGACGAGCCGGCCTATAAGGGGAAAAGAGAAGGAGGGAGAGGGGAAGACAAGACATTGAGGGGGAACTTAACTGGGAGACCAACCGATGTCCAGGACATCTCTGGCTCCCTTGCCTTTGAAAATTGGCTAAAGACTGATGCCCTAACAGTGGACAACCAGTCATCCTGGACGGCCCGGAGTTTAGCCTCCCAAAGGACTTTGATGGGTGGTTGAGCGCGTGCCCGAACACTCATAGTGGGGCGCTGGCAAACGACTTTGGCTGAAACTCCACCGGCACATCTGCAAATGTTCACAGCCCTTGTCCATTTCAAGTGGCATTCCCTTGAACATGTTTAACGAAAAGTACTATTTTTAATTAATTTAGTGTAACCTGCCCTATCACCACATTGTAGCATCATCACCTCCTCACATTGTAAACCTACAACCTCATCCTCATATCTTTCCTTCTCACGCCATATCCTCAACCTCATAACTTCATATCCTGTCATCTACATAGCCTCATCTGAACATCCTAACTCAACTTAACTTAACTCACTTAACTTGACATAACCTTTACCCTAACCTTAAGCCTAACCTTGTATATCATATTATCTGCATCCTTAACCTCTCAATAACCTATCATACCCCCCTCCCACATCCTACCTCTTAACATCCTAACTTCTTATCTTTATTACATATTACTTATCTTTATTACATCATATCATATCGTTTATTACATCATAACCCCAGAACCTCCTGATATCATCCAAACCTACTATCATCCTACTTAAGTACCTAATCTTATAATATCTAGTTACGTCTTGACCTATAGCTATAAACTTACTGATAGCAGTTATTCCCTATTTCTTGTTCAACCTATTCATCTTACTCCTCTCTAGCTAACCCTAACTAATTTTATATCTATCACTATATCTAACACTGTATCCTATCTAACTCTATCCTTTCCAAACCCAGCCATTACCTATTCTATTTACCCTAAATATCTAACTTCCTAGCCCTTTAACCTTATATCTTACCTCCTATAGCCTATCCTTATTCAACATTGTCTAACGCTATCTAACTCTATTTCTATGTCTTTAACTAACTCCTTATCCTGATTTTAAAACTTCCCTAATTCCCAGCAATTTGCATGACTCCGACCTCTGCATCCCATGAGCTTTGCCCCCCCCTCTCGTCATTCCATGACCCTCTCTGTGCTTCAAACCTCCATTTTCCCTATCCCCCTGCTTCCCGGCACAATCCCGCACTTGTGTCTTTTAATTCTTCTGCTCCGCCCCACTCCCACTATTGGGCCAACCTTGCACATGCGCAGACCGCCTCCTCAACAGACCGTCCTTGCCGCAGAACAAGATGGCCTCCAGAACAGGGAGCTCCGCCGCTGTGAGAGGATGGTCGTCCACTGTAGGGGAATGGTGCCACCCCGAGGCCAGAGGTATGCTGGCGGCTCTGCAGAAGTCCTGGTCGGGTCCCTTTAATTCTCCAGACGTCCTTCTCGCGGGCTTCCGGGGGATTTGTCTCTCGATGCACCTCGTGATGGGCCTCTCACTTCCTTCCAGGCTGGCTCTGCAGCAGGACGTGCTCCAGGGTCCAGGTTAGTAGCAGTTTTGTATCCTAAGCTCCAGTCTCCTCAGGAAGGCAGCTCCTTCGTCCAGGTGTCTCAATGTCACGGCCACAACATTATTGAGAACCAGGAGACCAAATGGGAAGATCCACCTATATTTGACTCCATTGTCTCAGGATTCCTGGTGATTGGGGCCAACCCCCTCCTCTTTGCCAATGTAGTGGGGGAGAGGTCTTGGTAGATCTGGAGCCTGATCCCTTCAAACTCCATATGCGGGGAGGCTCTGGATATACGGCAAGCCTTGTTTTGGTGGTGAAATGGTGAAATCTTGCTATGATGTCTCTGGAGGGATCTCCTTTTTGTGGTTTCGATTGGAGCGCCCTGTGGAACCTATCTAGCATTAGGTCCCACTCTGACAGATCTGGCATGAGGCTTGTCAGCCATTTTGACATAAAGTCCTCTACGTCTGCCACTGCCTCCGGGACCCCCCGCACTCTTATATTGTTTCGGCGGTCGCGGTTCTCAGAGTCCTCTTGCTTATCCAGCAGGTCCGAGACCGCATCCGACAGCTGGGCGACCCGTCAATCCATAGATTGCTGTGATTTAGTTGCGGTATCCATTCCCCTCTCTAATGAGTCTGTGCACTCTCCAATGCCAGTAATATCTTTCCTGGAGTCAGTAAGTTCTTTATGGAAAAAAGTTTTTATTTCCCTGCAGAAGTCCCCCAGGTCATCCCGGGTCATCACTCGGCTTCCCCCGGGAATTGCTAGCCTCTCACCCGCCGCATCTGATTCCTCCTCAGATTCCCCACCGCCATGTTGCACCGGCATCTCGGGGATCTCCTCCCGCGCCAAATCTGCTTTTCGAAAATAGCGAACCAGGGGAGACGCCGCTTTCCTCGATTTAGGTCTTTTAGCCATCCCTGCTGCTTCCGAACACGTTTGCTCCGTTTTAGGAAACTGTCGGGCTGTGTGAAGTACTTTTAATTGCTTTTAAAGTGCCGGCTAGAGCGGAGCCTCTACCTTAAGCTCCCATTCAGCCAGCCGCCGCGCATGCGCCACCTATATAGATTTTTAATAACCATCGTTACCAGTAATGGTGTCTCTAAATCTGCAATAGCGTTAACAACATTCAAAAAGTCTGTTGTGTCCAATACAAAGGATGGCCAAGTTGTCACTAAGGCCCATATTCACTTAGGAGTGCTTTGCTTAAGCATTCCCTAACTCCCATTCAAATAAGTGGGAGCTAAGATGTGCTAAAGCTTAGCACCCTTTAGTGAATATGGGCCTAAGGGTCTTAAAATCCTGACTAGAAAAATGGTTGTTAATTGAAAAATGATATGGTCATATTTTAAAGTCATTTTTTAGCACCGAGGGAGTAAGATATGGCAATTGAAGACTTTTTAGATCTGCTGCCAAAAGAACGCTACATTTTCTACATTGTCTAGATTGTCTTTGTAAAATGAGTGCAGTACATACTGTACATTAGAAAGGAAGGGTTTATAAGCCATTATTGCCAGCACCAGTGCTATAATTTCCATTTATATAACATTTGTAGACTGACTAGAGGATAATAAGAACAGATTAAAAACAAAACATAATCTGTTAACATAAAAGTAGTTTGTAGATGGGGACACTATGACATCTTTGACCTTAGCTGATTTGGAAATGTTTTCTTATGAATAAAGTTATATGGGTTGCATGTATTTGGACATCCAAAATGTCCAATCATCTCTGTCATTTTTAAACGAGTGAATCAATGATGATACAGTACATATTGTACAGTATGTACATCCTTGAAGTGGAGGAAAATGTGACACAAACGTTCAGGTATCTCAAAGGCTTTAACGAAGCACAAGAGAGGTGTTGTTAAAAAATAACAAAAGTGGGGTGCATGCGCGGCAGAGAGTAGATGACAGCCTAGCTTTCAAGCTCTGCCGATGTCCAGCGCAATAACCATTTAACTGACAACAATGAGCACCCGAAAAACACATTAAAAGTCGGAATTCAGTGACGGAACACAGAGAGATGACAACGCGATCGGAAAATCGGCAACGCTCTAAAGATATTAAGTCCTATTTTGCTGCTTCGGATCACCCAAGAGCGGGAAGGGAACCGCCATTAAGAGAATCTTGAGGGTCTGACTCTGAAATGGAATCAAAACAGGTGGGGGACGACAGAGAGCTGGCCACTAGAGATGACTTAAAAAGTGACCTTAAGACCTTGTTTAATGATCTCAAGTCATTTTTCGAATCAGAGAGATATAGGCCAGATAGGGGACAGGACCAATGAGCTAGAAAGAAAAATGGACACCACAGCTAAGGCAATGAAGAAGCAGGAAAAGACTGCAGCCTACCTGAAGGCGCAGATAACAGGCCTCATGGAGCGGCAAGAGGATGCAGAAAACCATGACAGAAGAAATAATATCAGGTTAAGAGAGATAACTTTGTAGTAGTGCTCCAATTCTCCTTCGTCTACCCTGTTAAGAGGGATAACTGAAACAATCTTGGATGTAGAGGACTGACTTAACTCAGTCCTGCCTGAACAAACAGAGGCAGATATTCAGCTTGATCAATGTCACAGGGCACTGAGGGCCAAACCGCAAGGGGAGGAATCCCCTAGCCCGCTTTCACTTTTTCAAAACCAAGGAAGCGCTCTCCAAAGTCACGAGAAATGTCCCCATTAAAGTGTTTCAAGACCTGTGCCCAAGTACATTAGACCACAGATGCAGGCTGCAGCCGGTGACCAGAATCCTAAGGGAAAAAGAAGTCCGCTATCTCTGGACTTCCCCGTTTGGATTACTGGTCATTAGAGGTTTCCAGGCTGTAGCCATGTGTTCTATAGAAGAAGGAGCCGAATTCCTTAAAAAAACTGGAAATAAAATCAAACTTCACCCACCTCTAGGATGAAGAAGTGTCTTCGTAGGCATCCTGGCACGATGTGAGGCAATCAACATGAGGTCGGGAGGATAGGGCGGCCAACTGAGGTCCTAGAGAGCCGGGATTGCTTGTATTTCCAGCCAATGGACTTTTAAAGAGACATTGCCGATCCTCTGCTGTGTGCCTGAGAGTACAAATCTAGCCTGGAATCGGAACCAGGTCTTCTGTGCTGTCCTGGGAAGAAGAAAGAAAAGTTATTACCTATGCTGAGTCGGGACCCACCCGGGAATGAAGATCCTCAGCTTTTTTATGATGGTTGGGACAGGGGTATTACTCTAGAGGGGAGGGAAGGCCGCAACTTAAAATGGCGGTCTCCACGAGATGCTGCAGCAGTGGAACAGACCACCCCTGGATAAGCTGATGGCCGCCTGGAAGACCATGGGGGGTCACGGTAATCCATTAGATCGCCAAGAGAGAGTCAGCACATGAAAGGAGTAGAGAGGCTAAGGGTAAAGTCTCAGGGGGGATAGAGGAAGGTGAAGTTAGGTAGCATAGGAGAGAGAAGGATGAGGGGTGACCCAGCCAGCGGTTCCAGCAGAAGCAGTTGGCGGTGCGGAAGCAGATCTGGAGGGACATCGCACTGCAGCCATCGAGCTGGAGGACAATGATGCCCGCCAGGGATATCTGCGCCCGGTGAACATAGTCAATCGGCAGGCGGATGGCCTGATGGACACGGCACTATGGTAACTCTGGTGCGACCTGATATGGTAAGCCCAGAGCACTTGCTCCCAGGAACTGGGATGCAGGTGAGTATGTCGGATGGAGCCCCCAAGTCTTTGCAAGTTTCCTGGGTGTTCCTCAACTGGGACACCGGCAGAGGAGTCCGGGATGTCGGGGTGTCCTGCTGGGAAACGAAACAGGGCGCTTCATTTGCTCCTATGCGGAGGAAGATGCTCCCGTGGCTGCGGTCACCTGGAGCCCAACCTGGAGGCAGTTTTCCCAGCTGGAGGTGCCTTTGGCGCCACCGTTCACCACCCTGATCATTGCTCACCAGCTTTTGGAGGTAACGCATGCTGATGTCCCGTTGGAGACCAGACAGTTAAGCCAGCATGAGCCAGAACTTTGTCCCGACCGTTGTCCCGACATTTCCCCTGACACTGTGATTGACCAAAGCTGAGCCAGGAGCTCAGGGATGTGGTGTGGTTGGACCCCGATCAGGAGGGCATGAGACCTCGGGTGGCCAAATCTGACTCCAAGATCATGTCCGATCCATCCCTGGGACACTGTGTGCTCTAATATCGGGAAAAGCCACAGATGCTCCGGTCAAACCATGGACAGGTAGGGGACAGTTAGTAGTTCCCATGGTAGATAGGGAACAGTTGTGGCAGGTAGCCGATGCAATCCTGCTGGTGGGGCATCAGGTGGTCACTTGTACCAGTGCCTGGCTACAGCAGGCATCTGTTAACTGGCATCATAGGAGGTATCAGCGTTAGGTGATGTCTGCCAGCTAGTAGGCAGGCCAGGAGCCTAGACGATCCCCCTCCTCTGATTGGTGCAGCCAGACTAGCGCTCGTCTTCACATTTGCTGTGCCTTCATGATCCGTGTCCTGATTGGTCGGCGGCCCCTGCTCCATGTTAAGTATAGCCGCCGAGGGCTATGTACGTGTGGCCGATCAGAAAACCAGAACATCTCTGGAGTCAGTCGGAGACACGGCTTGCTGACATTTCAAAAGTGCTCTGTGGGAAATAGCACTTTGCTTGATGGAGGAGCGCCGGAGCAGCCCAGAAAACCCGAACAACTTCGGAGACGCTGCTGGCGGGAGATTCAAAAGTTCTTTGTGTAAAAGAGTACAGAAAAAGCACTGAGAAGCTGAGGAAGAAGAAGCTCAGGGCAAGCTGACTGAAGCCGCCCCCTGCACTTAGTTGAGGCTAGTTTCTTGCCCCCAGGCCCCCAGTTGGTGAGTGTTTCACTGTACATGTATTTTGTGTGTTTGCTGGCTTGTCAAAATAAACTTTTGTTTATTCAATTATTGTGTCCTGTCTAGTGATAGTGATCCCAGTGGTTTAGGTGTTAAAAGTTCTGGTCCTCTGTGACAGCCTCATTTGCACCAAAAGGGTTCATAATATAATAAACTACTTACCTCATCCATATTGCACTCCTACAATGTCTTTAGAATCAATGACTTACTGGATCTACATTATTTGCATAATCCAATGGGCTAATGCTTAACCATAAAAAAGCTTTTACTAAAGAAGTAACGTGGAATAAGATGGGTTTTGTGTTTACTCTTTAGAAAATATAAATTTTCCATTAAAGGCTGCTTGTAAAGTTCATTACCTCATTAAATATCCATAAATGTCAGAATCTGTCTGTATTCCAAGCAGTCAAGTATCTCTGATTCAAGCTTGTTTAAAATAAAATTGGAATTGTGTTAAACAAATATTTATAATTCCTTGTAAAGCATTAATAATTAGTAGAATTAAGAAGACATATGCATAGCAAGTTGCTTAGTAACGCATTGACAATATGAATATGGATTACTGTATAAATAAAAATACATTTTTTTTTACAATTTGCCAAGAAATTTGTATTTTAGACACCATTCTTCACAATCCCCCAAAACAATTGACTCTGGGGGCAAAAACAATATATATATATATATGAAAAGTTTATACATGCTTGTCCCATAGAAGATAATAAAGATGTATATTACCAGATGATGGTAGAAAGGGGGGGGTGATAGACAGCACTCTGACATTATGTCTCAGCAAGGTTGCAGGGCGCACGGAACAGGAAGGGACCCTAATTCCCTTCAGAAGTACTAACAAACTAAAAAATAGTACCAGCACTCTCTGTCTCACAGCTACAGATATAAGCGAATACCAGTGTAGGGAATATGAATAATTTAATGACACTAATAATAAACTGAAAATATAGCAACAATAGCCAATACGCCAATACAAGAATAAGTATCACCATAGAGAAAATAAAAAATTAAAGGGGGTAGAGGGGAAAGAAGAAGAAGGGGAAAAAACACAAAAGAAAAGCAAAAAATCACAAAAATGGAAAAAGGAAAGCAAACTAGGGGGGCGACGTTTCGAGGGGTGACCTCTTCATCTGGCCCATTCCCCCTGGTCCCAAAGGGTCCCAGAGGTACTTCCCTAAGCCTTCCCTCCCCACTGTCAAATAATCCCACACTCAGCTAATGATATAAATCTAAAGTCTAAAGAGGGCAAATCACATAAGCAGATATCAAATATCAAACAATGAATGTAGATACAAGAATTTTGTATAAGACACAGAACATATGCAGATATCAGATGTCAATCAGTGAACAAGTATAAGCAAACCCTCTTCCTGGTGCCCAAGCACTCGACAGGGCACCAGCAGCCAGGAGATGGATGGAGGGGGCCCAGCGGCTACCAGCTCTAGCGGCTCAGGTGACGCTCCCCCCCAGCGGCCTCACCCCCCCTGCCAGCACCAGCAGCGGCGGCCCCAGCTCCAACCCTGGAGCTGGGAGCAGCAGCAACAGGAGGATCCCCCGCCTGGAACCCTGGATGAGGCAGACGGTGGTGATGCAGCTGAGGGAGGTCGATGGACAGCGCCCTCTATTGGACGCTGAGACTTTTGCCAAGGAGCTGGTGAGCAAAGCAGGCTTTACTCCGGACGAGATCCTGAGCATCCAGGACCTCAGGGATGGCCTGTTTTTTGTCACCTTCACCATGGTGGGAGCCTGCAGGAGGTACTGGGAGGCTTTCCAGACCCTGAAACAGGAGGTCCCCTTCTCCAAGTTTGACGTAAACTGCCCTATCCAGAGGGACGAGAAGAGGATCACTCTGACGGTGAGGAACCCCCATATCCCTGGAAAGGATATTGCTACCTTTCTGCTGCGCTCTTGCACCGTGGTGAGGGAGCCAAGCAGGATCAAAGACAAGTTTGGGTACTGGGTGGGAAAGTGGAGCATGGTCATTCGCTTGTGGCCAGATCCAGAAGCGACGGACCGGCTGCACCACCTCCCTCCCAGTTTTTCACTCGCGGGCAGCCCAGGGAGGATCTTTTACCCTGACCAGCCCCAGACCTGCGGTAATTGCGGGAACCTGGGGCATCAGTTGAAACAGTGCACCCTGAAAGCCTGCAGAAACTGCAAAACACTGGCCACGAAACAAAGGATTGTCCCCGCCAGAAAACCTGTGATCTGTGCGGAAAGACAACCCACATGATCCGGGACTGCCAGCTGAGGGTCAGGAGCTACGCAGAGGCCGCGGCGAAAGGCGCGACACCGGGAGCTCCCCTGACAGCAACCCAGAAGGCACCCAAGAAGCCCCCTGCAAACCAACCCGTAAAGGCACAAGGGGGTAAGTATCAGGGGCAAGGGCAAAAGGAGGCCACCCAAGCAGCGCACGCTGCGGCTCCTGAGCCCGCTGTCCTTTCAGTAGCAGACCCCACCCCACCCCTTCCCACCCTCACCCCTGCAGCAACACTCCCTCCCACACCCACTGCTGCTGCAACCCCAACCTCCTGCACCCGCCACCCCTTGCCCCCTCCTCCCAACCCCCCACTGCAGCCCCCCCACCCTCCATGAGGCTGCAGCCCCTCCCCCTGTAACACCTCTCCCCAGCCCCGAGGCTGTTGAACCCCCTCCCTCTTCCCCCCTTGCTGCAGATACCGCCCCCAGAGCCCAGACCGGAATGGAGAAGCAGGGAATTAAGAGGAGAGCCCCTGAGATGGAAAGCCCGCACCAGGGGCTGGAGCAGAAGAGGGCCCAAATGCAAACCGGCTACTCACCCACTTCCAGCGACGCGGACAGCAACCTTGAAAGCGACCTGGAGGAGGAAGAGGGGGAAGCGGAGATGCAGGAGGCAGCCATTGCAGAGGAGCAGGCGGCCATTTTAGAACAGCCACAAAGCGAGACACAGGTGACCGTGGAAGAGCTCATAAGAGAGGGACGAGAGGCAGCAGAGACCCTCCTCCTCGATGACAACCTTGGGCAAACCATGGATCTGCTGGCCCAGCTGTGCAAGGAGATCAGCTAGACCACCCACGCCAGCGAGGATGGTAACTAGTATCACTGCATGTCTGTCTAACCCTTTATTCCCAAACTAATGGCGTCTTTTAACATTTTCTCCATTAACGTAAGGAGCATAGGAGAGCGGATGAGACGTGCCAGAGTACTAACATTCCTTTCTTTACAGAAATGTGATGTGTATATGCTACAGGAATGTGCCTTACCTTTTTCTCGGTCCTACAGGCACCTGAGCGGGCAATGGTCTCACGGCTACTGGTCTGGGGGGAACGGGTGCAGGAACGCGGGTGTAGCCATTTTGATCCGGGGGGGATGTTTCACTGTTGATTCTGTCCATGAACTCGTCTGCGGCAGACTACTGGTCATAGATGGTTCATGGGCAGGGGAGCCGATTAGGCTCATCAATGTATACGCCGCCCCCCGTAAAAATGAGCGCTTGGAACTTTTACAGCACCTTCGCCCTTGGCTCGCAACTTCCAGGGCAGTGGTGATGGGTGGGGATTTCAACTGCACGATTGAGGTGGGGGGGCACGTGCCCCCCAGAAAATCAGCAGAGATAGATGTGACGTCCAGGCTACTCACGGCGATGATTAGGGAAGCATCCCTGAAGGACGTGGTGGGATCTATGGGAGCAGGCGCCGCAAACTACACTTGGTGCCACCCAAATGGTTCCGTGCGTTCTCGGATTGACTTCCTGTTCACCACCAAGCAGGTACAGCACAGACAGCACTCCATGGTCGCAGCACATTTCTCTGAACACAGAGCCATTCATCTCCAGGGACGCCTGGGAGGAGGTTTCCCCCCAGGGCCAGGATCCTGGAAGCTGAACTGCACACTGCTGGAAAGGGAGGAGATCATGGAGGAGCTGAGAACAGCATACACAGCATGGAAAGAAGAAAGGGCCTGTTTCCCCAGCACTGCAGAGTGGTGGGAATTCACGAAGATAAGGATCAGCTGCTTCCTGCAGGCAAAGGGCAGACGCCTGGCGTGTGAGAGGAAGGGGGAGTTCGAGGGCCTGCAGCGCAAGCTGCAGTCCCTGCATGACCTCAAACGCTGCGGATGGAACGTGGATGACGACCTGGAGGAGACCAAGGAGAGCCTGCAAAAGCACTTTGAAGAGGAATCCAGACGAATCATCTTACGTTCCAAGGTGGAGAACCTTGAGAGGGGGGAGAAATGCAATGCCTTCTTCTTCAAGAAACTCCCCTCTGCCCACACGCCCCTGAGGGAGCTGCGAGACAAAGATGTCAACGTGTAGCAGGGGAAGGAGGAAGTCATGGGAGTCATGAAAGATTTCTATGAAGACCTCTACTCCCCAAAAGCATCAGACCGAGACCAGGCTGACAAATTCCTGTCAGGGATTACAAACACCATCGACCCGGCAGGAAAAGCAGCCATGAATGCCCCCCTGACGCTGGAGGAGCTCCACGCTGCAACCAAATCCTTTAAGACGGGTAGGATGCCGGGCGGAGATGGTATCCCAGCTGAGTTATACACAAAGCTGTGGGACCTGATCGGCCCGGACCTGCTCGAGCTTTACAGGGAAATGGAAGCAGAAGGTAGGATGCCCCCAAAGCTGAGGGAAGGAATTCTGACGCTATTGTACAAACGGAAGGGGGAGAGGTGCGACCTCAAGAACTGGCGTACCATCTCGCTCCTGAATGCGGACTACAAGATCCTTGCAAAAGTCCTAGCGAAAAGACTGAAGAAGGTCATCAGCCAACACATACACCCAGACCAGACGTGCGGCATCCCCGGACGCAGGATCGCAGACAGCCTCGCCCTAATCAGAGACGCAGTCCACTACATCAAAGACCGCCGTGTACACGCGGCCCTGGTCACCCTTGATCAGGAGGAGGCCTTTGACCGTGTCTCCCATGATTTCATGGGCAGGGTGCTGCGTGAGTATGAGATGGGGGAGATGTTCTGTTCTTATGTTAACCTGATGTACCTTGACATTTGCAGTGTGGCGATCGTGAATGGATGGAAGACTAACCCCTTCCCTGTCCTCTCAGGGGTTAGGCAGGGCTGCCCTCTTTCACCTCTCCTTTATGTCTGTTGGATAGAGCTCTTCGCCCAGTGCACCAGACGAGACGCAGGGATCAGAGGGATCGTCGTGCCAGGACCCCAGAGATGCGAAGTGAAGTGCTCACTCTACATGGATGACGTCACCATCTTCTGCGCAGATAGCCGGTCGGTGAAGACGCTGGTCCAGATGTGCGAGGATTTCGGGAAAGCTTCAGGAGCAAAAGTCAACTGCGGGAAGTAAGAGACCAAGCTATTTGGGCTTTGGAACCTGGCTGCCGACCCCCTCCCCTTCCCCATCAGAGCAGGCCTCATCCAAATCCTTGGCGTCTGGTTTGGTGTGGGGAGCGAGGGTGCTGCCCTGAAGAGCTGGAACAAGAGGCTGAACAAGGTGAAGCAGAAGATCGGATTGTGGCGCCTCAGACCCCTCACCATTGAGGGGAAAAAGCTGGTGCTGCTGAACGAGATCCTTCCTGTCCTGCAGTACGTGGCCCAGGCATACCCGCCTTCGGCCAGAGCCTGCTGGGAAATCTCCATGGCAGTGTTCCGCTTTGTCTGGAGGGCCAAGCTTGAGAGGGGCAAGCGTGAGGTGATGTACAAGGAGCCACACAAGGGGGCAGAGGAATCCCCGACATCCCCACTATGCTGCGCGCCTTCTTTGTAAGCAACTGCGTGCGGATCACCCTGAGAGACTGCGACAAAGACTCCTCTGGCTACTCCATGTCCCGCCTCCTACTTCTGCCGCTCTGGAGAGCACTGGGGTGGGACAAGTGGGACAGCTCCATCCCTTACAGCTGGCGCACGCCCTGGTTCTACAAGGACGTGAAAATGTTTGTGAGGCAGAACAATCTGGAGGGAGTAAAACCAGACCTGTGGAAGCCCAAGGTCATCTATAAAATGATCAGGGCTAAAGACATCATGAATCGGTCCCAGGTCTCCACCCCAACACCTTTGGAACGGTGTGGAGGAATGTGGCATCGAAAAGACTAATGAACAAACACAAGGACATTGCTTGGCAGGCCATACACGGGGGACTCCCTGTGAATGCGGACAAGTACCAGAGCAAACTCAGCCTCGTGAGGCACTGCCCCCGGTGCAACCCAGTGGAGGAAAGCATCATGCACCTCTTCTGGAACTGCCCCTTTGCGCAGGCCTTGCTGCGTGCACTGGACACTGACTTAAAGGATTGTATATCGAGGAAGTGCGTCACGTTCTACTTGGTGTTCCACGGACTTTTCACAGGAACACACACAGAGGACGCAATCGAAGCCGGTTGGCGTCTAATGTGCTGTTTCAAAGACGTTTTACTATTCGCCAGAGAACGTTTGACCAAGGGGAAGAAGAGGATGTTGGTACAGGACTGTCGCAGGCTGCTCTACAGCCTGCTCAAGGACTATTCCATCTTTGACAGTCCTGAGGAGGAGGAGGACTAAACTCCCCCCTCCCCACCCCCTCCCCCCTACTCCCCCGCCCCAAAAGTATTTTTGTGCAATTAAGTTAGAGATAATGTTTGTATGATATGGCATGTCTATGGTGCGGTGCATATGTATAAATGCACTGCACCGCCGTGTTCGTCACAGTTTTTTTTAATTTTTGGGAAACCATTAATAAAAATGTATGTGAGATGTGTGGGATATGCACTGCGCCGTTGTTTACGTTGCGGTTTTTTTTCGTTTGGAAAATTATTTATGTACTGTTATAATCTTGTTGTAAAGATTCGCTGCATAATAAAATAATTTTCAAAACAAAAAGCTGTCTGTGGGTGGTTTTCTGGGTATGCACCTTAACCCTGGCTGTGCTCAAAGCTGTGACCATGCAGCAAGCTTAAGCCTATAGGGAACCATGTTAAAAATGGTTTTTGAAGCAAAAAGTGGCACTGTGTGCTTGTTTGCATGTCATTTCCCAGAATCCCTTGCTGCAGTGTAAGTGCTGTGTGCTGGGTGATAATGGGGAAAGGCGGGGTTGCATATATATATATATTTATTTATTAAAATAAACACACACACACACAGATATACAGACAGACAGACAGATATCCCTTGTGAGCACATTCACATGTCTTAGGCAGGTCTGCAACCCTGCCTTTCACCATTATCACCCAGCATACAGTGCTTCCACTGCAGCAAGGGATTCTGGGAAATGACATGCAAATGAGCACACTGTGTTACCTTTTGCCTGAAAAACCATTGTTACATGGAGCCCATATACAGTAAGCTAATGCTTGTTAACACCGCTTTAAAGCACAGCATGGGAATCAGATGCAAAGCCAGAGAAATCATTCACAGACATTTCGACCTTAATGGGTATCATCAGTGTGAAGTGTTTGTACTGCTGGCTTTGCAATTTCAAGGCTGTAGGGTTTACCATCACTTTTAAGTTATGGTGGGTGAAAAAGGCAACAAGAAACCTCCACCGTATTGCATATAGCAAATAAAAAGATCACTTGTGAGCACATTCACATGTCTTAGGCAGGTCTGTAACCCTGCCTTTCACCATTATCACCAGCATACAGTATTTCCACTGCAGTAAGGGATTCTGGGAAATGACATGCAAATGAGCACACTGTGTCACCTTTTACCTCGATCTAAATTATTTGCATAATCCAATGGGCTAATGCTTAACCATAAAAATGCTTTACTAACGAAGTAACGTGGGATAAGATGGGTTTTGTTTTCACTCTTTAGAAAATATACATTTTCCATTAAAGGCTGCTTGTAAAGGCAAAAGGTGACACGGTGTGCTCATTTGCATCTCATTTCCTAGAATCCCTTGCTGCAGTGGAAACACTGTATGCTGGGTGATAATGGTGAAAGGCCGGGTTGCAGACCTGCCTAAGACATGTGAATGTGCTCATAAATTATCTTTTTATTTGCTATATGCAATACGGTGGAGGTTTCTTGTTGCCTTTTTCACCACCATAACATCGTAAAGTCTGCTTTATTCCACGTGGGATTCACTCGTTATTCTCTGCGAACGCTAGCGTTAATGCGACCAATCACACCTGTGTTTTGTGTTGTTGAATTATTTGGATTCTGATTTGTTTGGGTGCAGTTTTTTGCTTATCCGCCAGGTGGCAAAATGAATCCCCTTTACACTATCCAGTGCATAGCACAGTTACTGTACTGTATGTGTCAATTTGCAGGTGTATAAAAAAACAGATAAAAAAAGAGTCCGCCACAGTGATCCATTGTAAAATGACCTTGGTCGCTGAAGACGCTGAAGACATTATCAAATGTAGGCGTTTTCATAATTTCAGTATCTAAACACAATGTTGGGTACATTATTCTCAATTGCTATGCCTGCACAATTGCTGAATAGACCGAACCTGTACACTCAACATCATGCCAAGTATTTATTTAAAACCGAGCAGTTACGCATACAGGTATCTCATATTTTCTGCAATTAATGCTGAAACAGATAAGAAGGCGACTTTAGCAGAGATATATCATCATATCATTGAGGACTACGATTATTTAAATTTTCACTTAGAGTAACCATCGTGGGTGTAAGCATTTGATAAGGCAAACTTTAACTAATGTGGATTTGTTTTTTTGCACTGAACCTCCTGAGGGAGATAGCAGGGGTTATTGGTCTGTGCTCCCAGGTTTTGCCGGTATTTTGGTGATGGCAACTTCAAAAGGAGAAAGGTCGGGTTTAATCCATTTAAGATTCGTATTTTTCGTCCCTGCAATGTACCAACCCTGGCTTTCCAATATAATTGCAATAACGGGCCGATCGTCACTGACGTCACTGAAAACCTAGTGGATCCGCCTGATTACATTCCTTGCTACCGACCCCATCTGTCAACAATGATTGCTACCTGGCCCCATCTGACTACAGCTTCAGCAGTCAACTGTCAACTATAATGCAGATGACATGAGTGACCCCAGCTTTCCTCGCACTATACACCCCGGCTTGCCAATACGATTGCAATAGCTGGCCGACCCTATCTGAAAACCTAGTGAACACGCCTGATTACAATCTTTGCTACCTGACCACCCCTGATTACAATCATTGATACATGGCCCCGTCTGACTACCAGCAGTCACCAGTCAACTATAATGCAGACGACATCAGTGACCCCAGCTTCTACGCACAATACACCTCTGACATTGGCTCATCCCCACCCAATTGACAAATAATGAAGGTAAATATAAGGTACTGTACTATATAGTGTTACACTATACAGTATTAGCTTTAATTCCCAATGACACTACAGCAGTGTACAGTATGCTTGTAGACATGCACCATATAGCGCAAGATTACGCATGCGCAGTACAGGAAATAATAGCATAATTTTTTTTCCAGAAAAGAAACTTTGAAATAAAGCCGCAAAAGATAAGGATGGAGTTAGATGGAACTCTAATTTCGCTTTTTTAAAACGTTGCATTTTTTTACTTGTATACAGTCCGTCTGTATTACCAGCTGCATGCATTTATAACTTTGCTACGCTAATATTTTTGACTACACACTACAGTATGTACTGTAGTACTGTACAGTATGTGATCGATTCAATTACTGCACATGTCACAGCCTGTTCTAAAATTTCACAACAAGATATTTTTTGCTTTTACAGTATTTCAGTTCCTGGTTAATGGAAAAAATTACTGTATGTTACTGTTTTCTTTTAACAATGATGTTGCATTTTGCAGTATACAGTTATTAAACTTTGCATGTGTAATTAATTCGGATAAGAAACCCCAAAAATAAATATTAATAACTAAATAAGTAAATAGTCCTGTATTGCTATTTCTCAAGAATGACTTCAATGCCAATGTTAATTGTAAGTCAGAAAAAAAATGCTCATTATGTTGGAGCCTTTGATTCTTGGCTGAGAAATGTCTTTGCCGTTTTCACACGCATGGGCAGGGGTGATAAGTCCTGCATTGTAATTTCTCAAGAATGACTTCACTGCCAATATTAATTGCAAGTCAGAAAAAAAGGTGTATCTTTTTTTTCTCTTGACAAGGGCTTAATAAATGAGTGATTTTAAGAAAACATAATGTGATGCATTTTTTTTTATAATTGATCAATTTTTATTCATAAAATCACGTCCTTTTTGTTTCTTGAGGAGGTGGCATACAGTTTTTTTAGGAGGGGGATTACTATTCAAAAACTTAAAATTTGAGTAGGCTTGGTCTGCTTTTCATACTGTTTATGGAAATATCACACACACAGAAACATGTTCTCAAGGGAGTTAACTTTTATTACATTTTAAACAGTTACTGTACAAATAATTTTCATTCTACTGTAATCCTGCTGCGCGCACATCACAGCTTTAGCCAAAGATGGCTTAATTCATTGCACCTTTCCCCACCCCCTCACCCTCCTAAATTCAAGGAAAAAGGCATTCTACAGTACAATACTTGATCTCCACAACACCCCCCGCCATGTGGTTTAGCTCAGTCACTACACTCGGTGTAAATGTGGCTGGATTTCTTTTGTCATTGAGAGAGGGGTGGATTAGGACAAACTATTCTTATATGCACATAGTACAATAAACTTGAACTTTCCCCCACCCTCCTGTAGTGCTTCATTGTTTGTGAAAAAAAAAGAAATTGCTGCAGGATAAGGGAATTGAAGGCCTTGACTGTGTAACACTATTGACAGGCACACAAAATGAATAAACAAAATGAATAAACTATAACTTACCTTACCTGTAAACTATAATTAATTATTAGAAATAATAGATAATTGTAAGGATCCATCATCTGCACCCGCACCCCTCTCGGCGTGCTCTCTACTCACCTACACCCAAGATCGGGTGCCCATGCCAGAAAACCTCCTAGGTGGACACGCAGATCTCACTCAGCTTCTAATGCCACCTCTGCTGGACCCGCATCCAGGCTACGCTCACGCAGTGACATCATTGTCACACAGCGCACACCCGCTATGCGCGCGAGCTGCGCACGCGCACAAAATCAATCTCGTTCTGCTGCATGATAGGATTCACCTGTGTTTTCCAGCAACCAACCACAGCCAAGCTTACTAGTGGGTATGCTCCCTCCTCATTGGACTGTTCTCCCTATATATGCTCAGCCTGTCCCCGGGCACATCGGCTGAGCATAACCTTGTTTATGTGCGCTGTGTGCACAACAGTCCTGCCTGCTGTCTGTGCCTTGCCTGTTTTGTCCTGAGTTCTTGACCTTGCTTGTTTATGGATTCCGTACTTCTCCACTCCTGACCACGGCTTACCCACGACGATCCACACCTCTCCAATCCCGACTTTGGCTAGAACCTGCAATGATCCGTACTTCTCCTATTCAGACCTCGGCAAATATCATATACCATCCTGACTTCTCCTACCCCGACCTGGTTACCTCGACCAATCTACACTCCAGACATGTACACACGGCTATGGGTTGGGGTTTACCAAATCCCCACCTCTGCCTCGCGGTCACACATTGTTTGTGGTGAGCGTATTGTTACAGTATGCTCAGCCCCACAAACATGGACCCCACTGAGGTGGGTCAAGTCTTGGGCACGCACACCAGCATGTTCTCGAGGGTTGAGAGATATTTTGAGCAGAATGACCGACGCATGGAAATATTGCAGGAGAGTCTCCAGTCTCTTTCGGTTCAGGCGCAAGCTCCCCCTCCTGCTTCTGTCACTCCGGTTCCTGCTACCACCATGTCTATGCCTATGACCCTGATGGCCGAACCCCGACTTCTGACTCCCACTCATTACGCAGGAGATCCCCATGGATGCCGAGGGTTTCTAAATCAATGCTTCATTCAGTTTGAGATTATGCTTACTTGTTTTCCTTCTCATAGGTGGTGTATATCATTTCGCTACTCACCGATGACGCACTGGCTTGGGCTTCCCCCATCTGGGAGCAAAATTCGTACCTAACCCAGGACATTGGACTATTCACCCGGGAATTCAACAGAGTCTTTAACACACCTGGTCACGCGGTAACTGCTGATTCCTCTCTTTTCCACATTTCCCAGGGAAACCGTCCTGTCACTAGATACGCTCTGGAATTTTGTATTATCGCCGCTGAGTCTGTATGGAACAACGAGGTGTTATCAGCCACCTTTTGGCAAGGTCTCTCTGAGACATTAAAGGATGAACTCGCGGCACAAGAGCGTCCTACCGATCTCGAAGAGCTTAAAGAGCTTATCGCTACCTGCATCCGTGTGGATCAATGCTTACAATAGAGAAAGGCTGAGAGATCCCACAATCGTCTACCCTCGCCGAGAGTCTCTTCTCTTCTTGTTAACATTCTGGAATCCTTGTACCCTGATTCCCCTGAGCCCATGAAACTAGGTTGTGATAAATTATCTGCCATGCAGAAACAACGCTGATGTAACGTCAGACTATGTTTGTACTGTGGCAATTCCGGTCATCTGGTACTTCAATGTCTCCACAAGTTGGGAATGAGTTGGAGTAACTCCCAATTAGGTCCAGGGGAATCTTATTGGGAACACTTTCTTTATCCCCTATCACAACGAAAACCACCTACCAGGATCTTCCTTCCTGTTACGCTCATCGGCATGGGCTTCAACGTTTCTGCACTGGCCTTTGTGGATTCCAGGTCGGGAGGTAATTTTGTCGATCAAGGTTTCGCCGAAAGGAATAATATTCCCTCGTGTCAGCAAGAAATCTCCGGTGGGATTGGACATTGACGGTTGACCTCTTCAACCAGCATTTATCTCCCTACAGGTATCCCCTTTTGCCTTCTTACTGCAAAGGAGCACACAAAAGAGATCCAGTTGGACGCTATCCACACCCCTTCGGTGGATGTGATTCCTGGTCTTCCATGGATGAGCATAACCTTGTGTATGTGCGTTGTGTTCACTACAGTTCTGCCTGCTATCTGTGCCTTGCCTGTTTTGTCCAGAGATCCTGACCTTGCTTGTTTTTGGATTCCATACTTCTCCACTCCTAACCTGGCTTACCTACGATCATCCATACCTCTCCGCTCCTGACCACGGCTTACCCATGACGATCCACACCTCTCCAATCTCGACCTTGGCAAGTACCTGCAATGATCCCTACCTCTCCTATCCAGACCTCGGCAAGTATCCTATACCATTCTGACTTCTCCTACCCGACCTGACTACAGTACTTCAACCAATCTACACTCCAAATGCACCCACGCAGCTGTGGGTTGGTGTTTATCAATTACCCAACTCGGCCTCGCGGTCACGCCTTGTTTGTGGTGAGCACATCGTTACAGTAATACTCACGTCTAATACAAATAATGCACGTACAGTATGTAATATATACTGTAGAAAGTGGAGAGAAAGCACAGATATAAAATGGATAACTTTCAATTACAGTATCTTTAATATAAGGCTAACATGGAAAAAGGTTATTATCAGTACCATACTTACCTGTACTATACTTACTGTACCCATACTTACCTTACTACAGTACAGTACCTTACTACATGCCGATGGCCTGCCCATTATGCTCTAAAAGTACAGGCAAAAGCTGCTAATATGTCAATATAATTGTTGCATTTTTGAACGGTTAGTATGTCGTTCCAGAAACTCAGTATTCCTTTTCTTAATTTCTCTTTGTTGGAAAGCTTAACAACTTTTCTTATATGATCCTTCATCGCATGCCAGACGTATTCTATTGCGTTCAAATCTGGGGATCTGGAATGGGGGTGGGGGGGGGGAATAATAGCAAATTAGTTGATCAGATAAAAACTGTTTAAAACAATGAGATACAGTTACTGGAATACTTACTCCAGTGGCGTCTTAACCCAGTTAATCCCACTGGCAAAAATATAGGCATAGAGGCGGTATGTTTAGAGTCCTTGTCCTGGAAAAACATGTGGCCACCAGATGGGAAATCATGCCTAATGTATTCTTTCTTTTCCCATTTCCTTTTCCATTTGTTGTGATACACCCTCTGCATTATTTGATTGATCTGCCCTAATAATACATAGTCTGTATTTACAATTTATAATTGTTATGATCATAGTTTGCCATATAATGGATTGGACTATTTTATGGGTATTTCAATCAATTGGATTTTTCCTTATAAGTGTAAATTGGTGTAGTGTGATGGTGTACATATGAACATATAAATTTAATGATTTAATTCTTCTTTTTTTTTAAATTATACTTGTATATTACTTTTAGTAGTACAATAATTAAATGCTCTTTAGTTCATATTGCACAGACATGTACAGTATGTACTATTTTGACTCTGATATTCTAAACCAAATTAGGAAATTGTCTATAGGAGGCATTAATACATAGTTTATAAATTAGAGAATTTTGCTTATTATGATGGATTTGTATATTTTAGTTATATAACACGCATCCTCCTCTGGACATACATCTCAAAATTAATTATAGTAGTGGCAATTCATTGCACAAAGTTGTAATGTTTGTCTATTAATGTTATTGGATGAGTAATTTGTTCAGGATCATTTGTTAAAAGTTTTTTCTTAAACACTTCAAGTAGTTTAAATATTAGATTGTTTTTAGTCTATAGTATTCAACCTTTTTTTGAATTAGCTGTTCTAATTTGTTGTTTTACTGTTTTTTATGGTTCCATTTGTTTATTCATTTAAATAAAGTTATTGTTGTTTTTAGTAACTGATGACGCTGGGGTCATCACGCATGAATATGTAGTGAGAAAATGGGATGTTATTTCCGGGTTCGCAAAGCATACAAAAACTAAGTGTTTTGAACTACCTGTCACACTTTGAAAAACCTCATGGGAGCAAAACATGTCAGTGTGTTTCTTCGGTTAGGAATAAATCGTTTTTATTACACCCTCTTCACCTGTTTTTGTTCGTGGAGCGGCATAATCTTTGGTTTCAAGCCAAACTTTTTTCCTTTGGCTACTTCATGCAACGCACACCTCTGGAGACCAGTGCCCTGCAAGTTTGCAATTGTGGATACAACAAGATATCTCACAGTGAGTAATATCTAATTTACAATAGAGATTATTTCATTGTAAGGAGGTTGTCATAGTTACTGGCATGTGGTTGACTCATTGCCTGCTCTAGTTAGAGCTAGGGTCTAGCATAGTAAAATCCTCCAATATATGAGAAAAACTGTTACTCTATACATGTGCAGAATTTACTTGCTAAAGTGTCAGGCTCTGGGTTAAAGTACTATACCTACCAGTGAAGGACTGATACTACTAGGTATCCAGGTTCTAACACAGACCACAATGTATCTCATTGCTTGAGCCCCGGTGTATCCCCTTGAAAGAATACTTTGTTCTCTAATGTATTGAGCAATACGGGTGTCAATTTGCTCTTGAAAAAATACTTTATCAATGATTCCTAGAACAAGAAAAGAAAAACTATGAAAAAGATGAACATTAAGGTACATAATACACTACAGTTGTACAGTGCATAAGGCTACAGCATGTGACTTTGTACTGTCCTAACTACGGCACAGTAATTACAGTATAGTATCAACCCGGTTGTGTCACTCTGCATACTCTTGCAATATACTGTACATTATTACAGTAAGACACTTACTTTACATGTCCATATCTCCATCCCAATTGGCGTCTCATGAACCTGATGCTGGTCTCAGATGCCGTGATATTGTGACTCTTCTCTAGAATAGTCTTGACTGTTTCCGCACAGCACTCATCATTTGCCTCGCTGATTTTGTCCACCAGACGCTTTGCTGTCCTACAGTTTAAAGGAAACAAGAACAATTTGTTAGGCCCAAAAATAAGTCAAAACAAGTACATGTTTTTATATGCAGTATTCTAAAATGAATGAAAAGAAAATAACTAAACAAAATATGCATTTTAATATGCAAAACTCTTTTAAAGTCATAAAATCAACAGGAGAAAAAAAATCCTTTAATATTTGTCTAAAAGTAGTACAGTAAATTTTAGGATCGAATCTAATTGCAAAGAAAACATGTAAACTAAAACAAATGCATTTGGATATGCAACAAGCTTATACAAGTAAGTAATTACAGATTGAAAACAAAAATACTTACTCTGTTGTGACTGGGAGTCTCCGCTTTACACTTTTTGCCTTACCATGGGCATGATAGTTGACAGTGCTTTTTGCTAAACCGAGGCCCGAATTAACAAAACAGCATTGAATCTGTTAAATTCTGTGTACCTTTCCTGTATTCTCATGCTGAAATCCTCTGAAATCCTTTTCCTCAGCATCACTGCTTTAGACAATAATTCATGCACAGAGGAATGTATATTCGATATGTATTCGATGTGCGGAGCCATACTCCGCATTAACGTACGCATTGGGTCCAGAGAATGTATGTAAAACGAAAATGTACTTAAAGTGAAGCACTACCTTTTTTTCCACTTATCGATGCATGTACTGTACTGCAATCATCATATATGTGCATAACTGATGTAAATAACACATTAGTAACAGGCTCTATAGTGTCCCTGCTTACACACAGCTTCAATACAGGTAGGGAGCTGGTATTGCTGTTCAGGATGTGCTGACAGGCGCATTCACGAGCTTCCATTTGCCTAATGGGCGACATATCCTTACTTGCGAGTGTACTTAAAGTGAGTGTCCTTAAATCGGGGTATGCCTATATATTCAATGTGCATTGAATCAACAGAAGTGATGGTGTATTTATAATGTAATGGACTTCGCTCGACAGGTTTACTATACAGTATGCCCACTTTTAACACTTGCAGCTCGTGTCCATGCCCACCCAAAAATTAAAATAGGGACACAGTGCATAAAAGGTTGACACAAATTGCATAGCTTCCCACATGCTGATCTCTATCTGAACGAGTTTTTGTACAGATACTGTATTGTGCATTTTTCCATCTGCATCCATGGATCAATCCCAATTCTTTTTTTTTTTCAACTTTATGTTTTATTCAGTTTTCAGACATACAGCAGTTATAAAACATAGTATAGCATGGGTCAACTTATTTGCTGTATGCACTGCCACTTCAATTCACAAATAAACACACTACACAAAGACTCATGGGGGGTGGGAGACACATTAGGGGAGAGAGGGGGGAGGGGGATGGGAAGGGGGGACCGCCGCTGCCACAGCTACTGGATCTGCCGTGAGCCGCTGCTTTTCCAGACCTCTCGAACTCCTCGTGCGCCCTTGCTAACCACTTGATCCGAGGCTACAGTTGTCCCTATCAGTCATGCCCGTCCTTGTGTTGCGATTACTGCCATTCGTTGAAGGAGAACTCACCTTTCACTATCACAGCCAAATGGTGGCATTGCTCACCCCTGTGATGTCAGTTTGCGCCAGCCACGGAAACCAGACTTTTTGAAAATTTGAGCCAGTGTCATTGACCAAACTTGTCAATTTCTCCATCTGGCAGACAAACCAAATTCTGTTTCGAATCTTATCTATCGATGGAATCGTGTTTTGTTTCCACAATGCCGCTGTCTCACACCTCATTGCAGTCGCAAAATGGGCGACTAGTTTATTTCCTGCTCTCGACAGGCCCTCCAGTGGTTTATTTAGTAGAAATAACCAGGGATCCAAAGGAATTTCGAGGCCCAAAATCCTCTTTAGCCAATTCTGTATTTGTTCCCAGATCGGGCGCAATCGAGGGCAAGACCATAGCATGTGCAACAAGTCCCCCGGCTCTCCACATTGTCTAGGGCACAAGGGAGAGTAACCTGGTACAAATTTAGATAACCCTAACCGGGGTGAGGTACCACCTCATTAAAACTTTATATGAGTTCTCTTTCAATGTCGTGCAGATCGAGGTTCTCACTACTGCTTCAAAGATTTCTAACCAGTCCTTGTCCTCTAATGTTTCTCCCAGATCTCTCTCCCACTGTGTCATGTAGTCAAGTCTTCGTCTGCTGCCCTCTCCAGGATCGATCACTTCGTTATACAATCTAGAGATAAGTCCCCGTGGTGCATGCCCACGTGCACAGAGCATTTCAAAATTAGTCACTTTAGGACGGTTAGTGTGTTTGGTATAAAATGCCCGGATTTGGAGGTATCTAAAGAATTCGTTGTTCGGAATGCCTTTATCTGACTGAATCTGCGTGAATGTCTTAATAGTGATTCTGCCCTCCAGATCCTTCAACCTCCCGTACCCACTCTGTTTCCAGAGTAAAAAGTGTCCCTCGTCCATCCCTGGAGCAAAGTCAGGGTTTCCAAATAGTGGGGTCATGAGTGAGCTCCTTGTGGTCAGGGCGCATTTAAATTTGTTGGCTTCCCAGACTGCAAATGAGCTGATCATTGAGGACAGCAGTCTCAAGATCTGCTTTAATCTACGTTTTGGGTACCAAATCAGATTCTGAATTTCTAGTGGGGCACATATATCTCTCTCAAGCTCCACACACCTACGTTGTTTCGGGTCTGTGTGCCAGTGAATAATTTGGGTCAATTGTGCCTCTCTATAGTATGAGAACAAGCAAGGTACTGCCAGTCCGCCTGCAGTTTTGGGCCTCACTAATGTTTTTGCTGGTATCCTAGCTTTTTTGTTTTTCCAAATACATTTAAAGATCTGAGCCTGCATGTCCCTGAAGTCTGCCCTCTCTAAAGGTATGGGGAGTGTCTGAAAAAGATATAGTAGTCTGGGGAGAAGGTTCATCTTTACGCTATAAATTCTTCCAATCCAGGAGATACCATACGTCGCCCACTCCTTCAGCTCCTTTCTCAAAGATTGCAAGAGTTTAGGGTAGTTTGCCTTATATAACAACTTAACCTCCTTTGTGAGATTAACTCCTAGGTATTTAATCATTTTGGGTTGCCAATTCAGATTGAATTTAATTTCTATTAGTTTTTCTGTGTCTTTTGGAAGATTTAGGTTTAGAGCTTCCGATTGTGCTTGGTTTATTTTAAACACTGAGATCGTATTAAACTTTTCCAGGAGGTCAAAGAGGTTGGGTAGAGAGACCAGGGGCTAGACAGTGTCAATATAACATCATCCGCATATAATGCGGTCTTGTACTCCTGAGAGTGAATTTGAATTCCTGTGATATCTTTATTACTCCGGATGTGAGCTGCTAGTGGTTCCATGCATAGGGCGAACAACAAGGGCGAGAGTAGGCAGCCCTGTCTCGTACCACTTTTAATTTTCAGTGCGCCTGACGGGAACCCCTGATGGATTACCCGCACTGCCGGATTAGTGTACAGCGCTTTAATTGCCCAGGATACCGTGTCCCCCATTCCAAACGCTGCAAGCGTGGCATCCAGGTAGGGCCAGTCAATTCTAAAAAAAAGGCTTTTTCGGCATCTAGGCTTAATATGATGCTCGGGATCTTATTGGTATTAATATAGTCAATGGTACTGCTAGTCTTCTAGTATTATCGGCCGCTTGCCTGCCTGTGATAAAACCAACTTGATCCGGGTGAATCAGCCTAGGAAGAATTGTACTCAATCTATTGACCATTAAGTTGGAATAAATTTTAATATCTGAGTTAATTAATGAGATTGGCCTGTAGCTTGGACAATTGGTGGGATCTTTGCCCTGTTTATGAATCACCGAGATGGACGCCTGCAGCATCATGTCTGAAAAGGACCCCCCTGCTAGGATATGATTAAACATCCTTAATAAATGCGGGGACAGAATCCCTATATATTTTTTGTAATATACAGCAGCGGCAGCTCTTATTCGAGCAAATACCGCTGGCTGTATGAGGCTGGGAAGCGGGTAGCCGCGGCGCGTGGCGGCGCACTGTGACGTCACGGTCACAAGCGCGCCCGGCTTCCCCGTCTTCCCCGGCTTCCCCAGGCTTCCCCGACACCCCTGGAGTTCAAATCTAGGTAAGCGGGGGTGCGGGGAAGCAGAGGGGCAGAGTAGAAGCCGGGTTCGGGGTGTCTTTGGGGGGGTAATTGCGCGCGATGTGGAGGGGGGGTGCTTGGGGGAAACGCGGCGGCACGCGTTTCTGACTGGCGGCAGCTGGGGTAGATCCCGGCATGCCGCCGGCATTTACTTTAATAAAGTATGTCGCTACTGTAGATTCGAAAAATCGTCCGAACCCGGAGATTTTGCAAGTTTAAGATTTGTAACTACATCTAGCAGTTCCACCGCTGTGAACTCTTTTCCTAGAAACTCTCGCTCCAGCCTTGTTATCTTTTGCAAACCCGAGTCCGCTAAAAAAAATTCTAATGCTTTACTCTTTTATCGTTATGCCTCACCTTCTGCCCATCGTACAATCTTTCATAATATGCTCTAAACTCCTCAACTATGTGTTTGGGATTAGAAGTTATGTCTCCCGTTCTAGTTTTAATCGAGTGGATTGTGTAGTTTTGTTGTTTGTTGCGAATTTTCCTACAGTAGCTAGCATGGTATCTGGCTTGTTCGATTTTCCGAAAAATTTCCTCTTTGTCCAACTCAGTGTTTTTTTCAGCATGGGAAGTAAGGAGTAGGTTAAGTGCTGTCCTTACATCCTTCAACTCCTTTAATGTCTCCTCTCTACCAGTTCGGGTATGCAGTATAGAGAGTTCGTGGAGCTTCTCTCGCAACTGATTTTTTTTAGTCTCTCTTGCTTTTTTCCTGCCTGCTGCTATGTTGATCAGAGCCCCTCTTATTGTGGCCTTGTGAGCCTCCCATAGAGTAACATGGGACTCCACACTGCCTGTGTTTGCCTTGAAAACTTGTGCTATCTTCTCCTTAATTTTTTGTGCTACCTCTGGGGACTTAAGTAAGGATTCATTGAGTTTCCAATTTGCTCCCGGGCTGGCCAGTTTAATTTAAGAGCACCTCATCTCAATTGGTGCATGATCTGACCATGAAATATCATGGATTCCCGTGTTCTGTGGGACCAGTCTATTGGATACAAAAAAGTAATCGATCCTACTGTAACTGTCGTGTGGGTGTGAATAGAATGTGTAACCTCGTTCTCCAGTGTGCAGTTCCCTCCATATATCCACCAATACATTTTCTCTAAGTCCCTGGCGGAGTGCTGTCACCCCTGTAGACCTGTCTCTATGTCCCTGTTGAGTTCTATCTAGGTTCGGGTCCAATCTTTTGTTAAAGTCACCCGCCAGCACTATGTTGCCGTCCGCCACCTTATTCAGCAATTCAAAGAATGAACGTAAGAATTGTGGATCATTTTCACAAGGGGCGTAGACTGATGCAAGGGTTAAGTTACTGCTATGCACCTGCCCTGTCAAGATAAGAAATCTTCCCTCCGAATCCCTTTTGATTTGATTTGATTTTCTCTACTTGGAATAGGAAGTTGTTGTGGAACATTATCGCTACCCCTTTTCTTTTTTCCTTAGCGGATGCTAGATAGAACTGGCGGAAGTGGCTATCCATGAACCAAGGGTTATTTCTGACGCTAAAATGAGTTTCCTGTATAAACAACACATCTATTTTTTTCCTCTTATATTCTGCGAAGGCTATCCTCCTTTTCTGTGGACTATTGAATTGAAGCCCTTAACGTTCTGTGACACCCAATTTACAATAGTGCAACCAAATGACTTGTACCGGCGCTAATAGACACCTTATTGTAATTAAGTGCAATAACAGAATGCAATACTTAAGAGTGGTGTGTATCCCAGAAGAACACACTTCTCCACCTTCCAAGGAATATGTACAGATTACTTACATAAGTAGTCTTGATCCACGGGGGGGGGGGAAGGGAGCGGTATTCTCAGGAACACACCCAAAAAATAAAAAAATATACACAATAATGGTGCAGTATATTAAGGCAAAAGGGAATGGGTGAATCTTGGCTCTAATGCAATTCCTACTTACAGCAGGTAAGATTTAAGCAGGCAGTGGTCTGACTCTGTCAGGATGATGTAGGTGTAGGGTTAACACAGAGAGGGGAACTTGATAGTAGATAACTTCATGCGGGATACTCTCAAGGTATAACAGCTCAGATTCACGCAGAATAACATAGGAAAGAGAGACGGACCATAGTATAGATCACAAAGTACAGATTTTATCCCATCAAGCAAGGTGCACAAACGTACTTACAATAAGTACTTGAAAGATATTCACGTAGCAGTTTCGTGAGACAGTAGAGGACTTTTTTGGCGATGGTGAGCTGGCTGGCTGGATGTCTTCCCTTAGCTTCTACCTCCCCATCGCGGTATGGCGTCTGACGTCACTTCCGGCAGCACGGGTGATGACATCCGGTGGAGAGCAGGGGAGATGAGTCTCAGCCGATCGCTGGTGTAAACAGCAGGCACCTCACACGTCTTCACGTACAGCAGGACTGTGGTGGACTAAAGGCTTGGCTCAACGCGTTTCGCTGTTCTCAAACAGCTTCCTCAGGAGCAGATGGTGTCCATTGAAAGTTGTGACTGTTATATACTCAAGTTAATTGAGATTAATTGAAGGACAAGGTGTGTGTACTAATTGATCACATAATTAACCCACAGGTTGCCACACAAGTGGCACATCACGCTGTGGTTCAAAAAAAAGGGACATCTAATAACATAAATGGATTAAATTTTATTACAAATACCATAGTAAAATATTACACTAAAAATAGTTTAAAATGTATGTTTCTGACGCTTGTAGTAAATAGCGACGAAAAAAATGGAAGAGAGAGAGGAAACAAACGGGTTAGTAGATCTTTTTGCAACAATATCATAAAAATTGTATAATTTAAAAATGATAAACATTTAAAAAAGCTGATCTTATAAAAGTCTTTAAAAATTATTAAGACGGCAAATACAATGTATATGGTGCAATCAGGATAGAGCATAAGTTAAAGGATATACATTAAGTGCAAAATCGCAAACAGTGAAGTGAAATGCCACCAATGAGATAGATAGAGAAAGAAATAGATTATCACTAGCATTTTTACAAAGATGGAGAGGGGGGGGGGGGGGGAGGAAAAGAAGTAGGGAAATCAGATCAAAAATGGAATAATTTCAAAATCAGCATTTAAGCCTTTAGGGATCAGTGTGTTCAGTTTGTGAACCCAAAACATCTCTCTTTTTCTTAGATCTAATTCTCTACTTCTTCCCCTCCAATGTTGTAAGACATTCTCTATTGCAGTAAATTTTAGGCCTCTGGGGTTTGAATTATGGCATTTAGCAAAGTGCTTGGAGACACTATGTGTCAAAATTCCCCGTCGTATATTGCTCAAATGTTCTAGGATCCTCGTTCGGATGGATCTTGTGGTCTTCCCCACATATTGTAGCCCACATGGGCATTCTAGAATGTAAATTACAAAATCTGTATAACAATTCATATATTGTTTAATTTTGAATATTTCTTTGGTGTTATTGCAAATAAAGCTTTTTTTGTCTGTTTGCTTGTATTCACATGCCTTACATGATGAGCAACCGTGGAAACCCTCTACTGTTTTCAACCATCCTTTATCTTTGGAGGCTATTTTCTTCAAAGCACTAGGTGCCACCCGATTTTTTATATTCTGTGCTTTTTTATAGATAATTTTTGGGTACTCTGGTATTATTTCTTTGAGAAATTTATCTGCTTTAAGAACATGCCAGTGTTTATTGATAATCTTATTTATACTACTCGCTTCTCTATTGTATGTGGTTAAAAATGCTGTTTCAAAAATGTTAGTATTATTTTTCACCACATTATTTGCAACTAGAAGATCCTTTCTTTGTAATCGATTGGCCTTATCTAATGCTGTATCTAGTACCGTATTTCTATAATTTTTTTCCAGGAAACGATTCTCTAAAATCTTACATTGTTCCCTATAAATGTTATCGTCAGTACAATTCCGACGTAGTCTTCTGTACTGACTGTACGGAACATTATCCATCCATTGATGGTGATGGCAACTGGAACGTAAGATGAAATCATTACTGTCTACGTTTTTAAAATGTGTTTTTGTTTTAACAGTGCCTTCTTCTATGTAGATAACCAAATCTAAATACTCCACAGAAGTTTTACTTGTGTTGGATGTAAATTTTAGATTCATCGTATTAGTATTAAGATTATATATAAAATAATCCAAACTCTCCTGATCGCCTTGCCAAATTAAAATGACATCATCAATGTAGCGCCGCCATAGGACCACCCACCCCCCCAGCATGCCGTCTGACCAGATGGTATGGTCTTCCCAGAATCCCATGAAGAGATTGGCATAACTGGGGGCGAATTTAGTCCCCATGGCGGTGCCACATTTCTGAATGTAAAAGACATCATTAAATAAAAAGAAATTTTTTCCAAAATGAAAGCAATACTATCTAGTAAAAATTGGACTTGTATTTCGTGTAGCTCCTCATCTTTCTCTAGAAAATATTTGACTGCTTTACATCCTAAATCATGAGCAATTGAGGTATAGAGGGAAGTAACGTCTATTGTTGCAAGGATATAGTCTTCTTTCCATTCAAAGGATTCTAATAAAAGTCAGATATCAGTGGTATCCTTGAGATATGATTTTAATGTCTTAACATATCCTTGGAGAAAACTATCAATGTATGCCGATAGGTTTGAGGTAAGTGAATTAATGCCCGAAATTATAGGCCTACCCGGTGGGTTCGTTAAAGATTTGTGGATTTTTGGAAGTATATAAAATATAGGTATTTGCGGTGTTTTGTTTAACAGGAATTTGTATTCTTTTTCTGTCAGTATACCTACATTTCTCCCTTTATCCAAATGTACTTGAAGATCAGTACTGAAATTTTTTGTTGGGTTCTTTGTTAAAACCTCATAGGTATTAGAGTCTCCTAAAAGGCGGTCAGTTTCTTTTAGATAGTCACTTCTATCCATAATGACTATTCCTCCTCCTTTATCTGCCTGTTTGATTATAATATCAGTATTTTCAGTGATCTCTTCTAAAGCATTCTTTTCCTCTTTTGTTATATTATTTCTAGTTTTAGACTTTGTATTCTTAGATAAAGTTTCAAAATCCTTAACAATTAAATCGTTAAAAACTTCCAAATGATTTCCTTTGTAATAGGAAGGGTAAAAGGTTGATTTACTTTTAAGTGTGGTATGTTTAAACTTCTCCACTTCTTTTTCAATCACCGGGTTTGTATTAACAATTCTGGATTCCACATTTTTGCTCAGAAAAATTTCTTCACTGTTAATTTCCTCAAATATCTATTGGCATCTAAAAATAGCTCAAAATTATTGGGTCCCACTGTGGGAGCAAAGGACAGTCCTTTTGATATTAAATTCAGCTTTGGAGTAGATAAAATTGTTGAACTAAGATTAAAAATGTTGTTGCTCCCTTTGTGTTTTTCTTTATTTATTCTCTCTCTTTTCTTTCCTCTTCCCCGTTTTCCTCTCTGATGTTTTCTTTTCTGGGGTATGCATTGTCCTCCCTTTTGTCTAGTAGAGGCGTATAGGGGTTTGATGATTCCCACATGCTTAGTGCTAAAAAATCCTCAGATCCAGTAGCTCCAATTGGAGAACGAGATTTACTAGTTTTGTGTTGCCTGCTAGACTGGGGTCTATCTCTCTCCCTTCTTCTCTCTTCTCTCTCCCTTTTTAACTCTCTAGCTCTCTTCATTTCCTTATCTTTAAGGTATTCTCTCTCTTTACGTTCTTTTTCCTGTGCTTCTCTGGCTTTCAGAAGTTCTCTCTCCCTTGCAGACTCTCTACTTTTGTAATGTTCTCTATCTTTTGTAACTCTATCTTTATGTTCTTGTGTCTTCAATTCTCTTTCTCTCTGTTTTTCTCTCTCTCTCTTTGTCTCTCTCTATCTCTGCGTCTTTCACTCTCCAACCTATTTTCTCTTTCACGCTCTCTTTCTCTAAATTGTTCTTGCTCTTTTGTTGGTCCTCTATCTGAATACAGTCTTTTATCAACATTAGTAGTGTGATGTAAATAACTATTTTCTGTTGATTTCTGTGGTTCAGGGAATCTACGATCTTTAATATCTTTTTGAGCTAGATTTGTTCTGGAATTATTTAGTGTAGTGTTATTATCTCTACGATAAGAGGTACTGGAGTAGTTGGTTTTATCATATTTTGATTCTGTCTTGTTAAAGTTATCATATTTTCGTTCAACATGAAAGTTGTTTTTCTTTTTCTTCCATTCTCTTTGTTCTCCTCTCTGGTAATCTTCCTCATCTCTCAAAAATGTATTGGTCTTATTAATATATAAGTCATTTTCTGATTTATCATTTTTCTTTCTCAGCTCTCTATCTTTAATTTTACCTGGAGTCCCACCTTCCCCGGGACTTCCCCCACTGACCCCGATGATCTAGGTCCCATGGGGCCATGGCACATGCCTACTGCCAGGGTGGCTGGGCTCCCGCTCCCCTCCCGGTGCTCCCACCCATTATCTTATCTAAAACTAAAATCACCATTTTAACTATATAACAATGTAATAACACCCAACTATCCCAATTAACCCAACTGTGTATTTAAGTATCTCATTCTCTCCTGTAACCTATTCCAACTATTTTTTTATCACCAATATGCACCCCCTGCATATCCTATGAATTCTCCTCAACTCTGCTGCTTCAGATGCTAGCGGCCCCCTTTCCCTCAACTAATTGTTACGCCGGTGCTGCCCGCAGACCAGACCCATTCCTTTCACTGAGGTGAGGAACGTATAGAAGCACGCACCCGCAGCAAAGGGAGCGTGTCCGGAGTGTGGTGATTTGGCGTTGCCAGGCCAGGTGTATTTAGCTAGCAATACTTGCCGGTACCGGTGTAGAAATGCCGTTGTCGTTGCCGTTAGCCAAAGTCTGGGATTGGAGAATTCCGGAAGGTCGTTTGTCCAAGCAGGGGTCTAGAGCCAGAGAGAGACGTCCGCCAAGCCAAGTCGTAACCTGAAAGAATAAGAGAGAAAACGCCAGAGTAGTAATCCAAGTGAAAACTATGTCGAGCCATGAGTAAGAGGAAGGACAGGCATTATAAAGTGTGACTGGCCAATCAGAGGTGGGGGCAGGCCTGGAGGACTGCGTGGAGCCATCCTGGATAGGTACCCTTGATTGGCAGGCAGGTAAGGACTCTTGTCTTGGTAGGAGGTCCTCTTAGTGTGCTGGGGGCGGGTCTTCACTGCAAGAGCAGTGAATAAATTAACCTCACCTGGCGCGCGCTGTTCAGGCGCGCGGCTTGGGAATATGGCGGCCGTATGCGGGAATGCAGATCCCGCGGACATCCGAGGACGCAGAGCACGGCGGGGAACCCCCAGGACCACCGAAGGTGAGTGACGCCAGTGAGAGGCGCGCGCCACGGTAGCGGGAGTAACCGCAGGAGTAGGGGAACCAAGGGCGCGGATGCCGCGATCCCTGAATACTCACACTAATCTGCTCAACCCTTCCTCTCTTCACCCCCTTGCTATCTTTCCCCAGTCGCCTCCAGCTGCCCCTCATTCTCAACCAGCCCGCATACAGTTGGCCCGCTCTCACCTCCCTCTCTGTCCAGCTTGATCGTCCCTGTTTGCGGTGTGCTGCCTCAGGCTCTTCTATCTCCCCCTCGAGCTCCTTGCCTGCAGGGCTCTCGGCAGCGGAGTTCGCGTACCCCTGCCTCGAGCCTGCTCCCCCCCTCCTCCCTCCTCGTTTGCCTGCCGGGGGCAACTTCCGCATACGTCATCGCTATGCGTCTGTCCCCCGGCTGTGTCGTCACTTCCGCCCACTGCCGTCCTGGGTAAGTCTTGCCGCCTCTCTCCTCCTCTCCTTGCTTGACTCCTCCTCCCCTCCCTCCTCTTCCGATGGAGCTCAGCCACATAATGTTTGCGCTCTTTTGCTCACCGCCATGTTTGCCCACGAAGCTTTCCCGCGTCTGCACCAGCCATCAGCAGATTATCCCTTGGGACGCCATCTTCCCTCCATATTACCAGCAACTTGACGGGGCACTAATTCTCCATTTTTAGACGTGCAGGACCTGCTGCAGAACTCACAGGTAGTTGGTTTGCCTTATCCAACAGCTTGGAACCCAGGAAACTTGACAAATTTATAACTTTATAACTTGCTTTTTTATTTTGATAATGACATAACCAAAGCACAGTTCTTAAAACTTCCCCCTTAAAGGACTTTCCTGCAGGTGCGGCGAGGGCACAAGGAGTCCTACAAAGGGGTAACAGCGTGTGGCATACGTGCGACCCGTCCGGCCTCATGATTTGTTTTTATCTTTTCTTTTCTCTGCGGTACTGCTGACTCTTTTCCATACTGCTTCCACTGCTGGGCGCTTCTCAGGCTGCATAGGTAGTTTTTTCTGCACTCCAAGTTTCAGCAAGAACTCTGCTCCCTCCTCCAATTGGCTCAGGGTATGAGCTCTTCCCTCTTTAATCACCAGTAAACAAAACGGGAAGACCCAACGGTACCTTATTCCTTTATCTCTCAGGATCTTAGTCAGGGGCTGGAGGGACCGATGTTTATTCAGCGTGGTGGGGGAGATGTCATGAAACACAGTCAGGCGTATGCCCTCAAATTGTATATTAGAGGAAGCCCACGTAATTTTGCACAGTTCGTCCTTAATTTTAAAATAATGTATTCTCAGGATCACGTCCCTTGGGGGGTTGCAGGGAAGGGGCTTGGACCACAGGGCGCGATGACAACGGTCCAGCTGGAGCTCCGCAGGGGATTTATCTGGCAGCAAGGACTCCATCCACCTGCCCACAAACTCCTCAACATCCAGGATCTCTTCTGGTATGCCTCTATGCGTATGTTATTCCTCCTGTCTCTATTTTCTCCGTCTTCTTGTTTGTCCTCCAGCTCTGTCAAATGTTGTTTTATTTGTGAGATCTCATTCCCTGTGTGTTTATGGCATTCCACTGAAATGTCAATTTTTTGCTCCAGCTCATTTGTGCGCTCTCCTATGCCCTGAATGTCCTTTCTAAACCCCTCCATCTCGTTCTGAAAAAACTCCTTAATATCCATTAAGAATTTTGACATGTCTTTTCTTAAAACCGGCTGCATCTCAGCCTCCTCTTCAGGTTCCCCTCTGTCCTTCGTGGAGTCTGTGTCGGAGCTCCCAGCCGGTGACATTGCTATCTCCTCTCTGTTCCTTGTCTGTTCTGTACTCCAGAAATAGGATCGTAGATCAATAGACTTTCTCTTTGTCTTTTGCGTGTTTGCACGCGTCGTTGGCATCGCCGCCGCTTAGCCGATCAATATGGTATGCTTTTCGGTTTGTTTAGATGGGTATTTTATTGATGTTTTTATGATTTTGCATCGGGAGCTGGCAGAGCTGTCAAACTAAGCTGCCATCCCTGAGCCCGTCGCGCATGCGCCTCCGGATCTGTGACGACTCAGGAGATTCCTTACCCTACTGGTCCCTCTCTCCCATCTCCTGTTCCCCTTCTACTCCTTCCCACTCCTCTCCTTTGCCTTCCACCTCTCTCCCCTTGCTGCAGCGCATTCCCCGCAGGTCTCGCATAACCACGCGGTCCCTGAGTCCCTCCTATGATCCTCCCCGCTCCCTCTCTCCCGCGGTGCCCGTATTACCTTCCCCTGTGGTGGCATCCGTCCCGTTACCTCCTCCCTGCGTGGTGCCCGCGGCGCGGCGTTCTGCACAGCTGGTGACACGTCCGGTGCGTGCGCTCCCTCAGCCCATGGAGGGCACGCGCACACACTCCTCCACTGGTCTCCCTGACCCACCTGCTCCCTCCTCTCTGCCTCTGCATGCCGTCTCGCAGTCGCAGGTCACGCGCGCGTTCCCCTTCTCTGGGCTTCGTGCTCCTCCTGCGTCCTTCCCTTGTTCCGTGCGGTCCCTCTCTGTGTTGCAACCTGTGCGCGCGCATCCCCAGCTTACAGAGGACGCGTGCACATGCTCTTCTTATCCTATTCCCCATGTCTCCGCCTCTCAAGCCCTCCAGGCCATTCCCCTGTCTGTCCGTTCTGACTCCTCCTCTTCTCTCCCTGTCCTATCCCTGTCATCTCCCACTTCTCTCTCTACTCCTCCCCTCTCTCCTATTGGTATGCCCTCCTTTATAACCCCTGTCTGTCCACTTCTTCCTCGCTCTGCATAGTTCCTGTTTCCCTGTGTGTACCTGACCTATGCTGTGCTCCCTCGGTGTTCCTGTTGTTTCCTGCTCCTGTGTTATCTTGGATTTCCCTGGCTTTGACCCCTGCTTGTCCTGGACTACTCTGCTCTCTGGTATCCCTTTGAACCCTGCAACGCATACTACTTCGCTTACCTCTGGCTTCCTAGGACCTGGCTTATACTCTGACGATTCTAACCTCTGGACTCCTGAACATTGGCACACAGACACGACTACTCCTATGGACATCCCCAAGCATTGCAAGTATAACTAACAACTCTTCCAACAGGCCCAGCAACGCCATACCACACTCTGGGCTTGATCCCACTGCTGTGGGTGTGTGGTATCATACCGTTCCCACCTCAGTACTGGGGTCTAGCCAGGTCTGCGGGCATACAGGCATGACATTATTCAGAGCCCTACAAACGCAGAACCCCCTGAGGTGGGTACAGTGGTGGAGATAATTATTCCTCTGGAAACTTTACAATTCGTTAGTACCCAGCTGTCCACTGTCTCCCAGCAATTGACTAATGTTTCCATTCGAGAAAGCCCTCCGGCTTCAACGCCACCAGTGGCTACTTCCCACGCCAGCCCTGGCCCACGGATTCCCTCTCCGAATCGCTATGGTAAGGACCCCCTCAACTGCCGCGGTTTCTAAAACCAATGTGAGGTGCAGTTTGAAATGTCCCCCTCCCTGTTTCCTACTGGTCATGCTAAAATTGCATTCATATACGCTCTGCTCACAGGAGATGCTCTCGCTTGGGCCTCTCCCCTATGTGAGCGCAAATGCAAGATAACGCAAGATTACCCACATGTTCAGATGTGAATTTCAACTTGTGTTTGATACTCCCACACGGCGTGATACAGCTGCTTTCTCCCTCTTCCATATTACTCAGGGCCAAAGATCAGCTGCCAAATACGCCATCGAATTCCATACAGTGGCCGCCGAAGTACAATGGAATGATGAAGCTCTCGCCGCCGCGTACTGGCACGGACTCTCTGATATGTTAAAAGATGATCTGGCTACTCATGCCCGGCCTACGTCCCTGGAGAGTTAATCACCCTGAGCGTACACATGGATCAGCGTATGCAGGAGCGACGGCACGAAAGACACTGTTCCCGTTCTTCTTCCCCTGTTGTTTTTCTCAGGTCGCCCACTACTCCTCTCCTGGCCCTGGAGGCAACGGAACCTATGCAGGTCGGCAGTCAACAACTCCAGGCAACCGAGATAGCGTGGCATCGCCAGAACAGGCTGTGTTTCTCTTGTGCTTCCCCGGAACATCGTCTCCAGAATTGTCCCCTGAAGCCAGGAAACGGGCACACCCAGTAAAGGTAGAGGGGATTCTACTGGGTACTGTCTCTCCTAACCCCTCTCCTTCCGAAGCTCTCCCAAAGAAGTTTATGCTTCCAGCCACCTTGGAGGGTCCCAACCTTGTCGTAAAGGTTGAAGCGTTCATCGATTCAGGATCGGGCGGTAATTTCCTGGACCAGCAGTTCGCATTGGAGAATCAAATTCCCATGGTCAGAAAGAAGAGCCCTATTGGCCTTGAGGCCATCGACGGATGACCGCTCCAGCCAGCCTTCATCATTTGTGAGTCTATTCCTCTTACCTTGACCCTGGCTGATGGTCACAAGGAGGTAATTGTCTTTGACGTGTTCCAATCCCCTTCCGTACAAATTATTTTAGGATTGCCTTGGCTTCAACGCCACAATCCGCGCATTGATTGGTCCGGTACTCTGCCTATCTAGTGGCCCTCATCCGCAGATGCTGTGTCTTCCGTGGTTGTGCTTGCCGGTCTGGACTCCGTAGCTTCCGATCGTGTGGCCTTGCCTGCTGTGTACCATGAGTACTTGGACGTGTTCAACGAGGTTCTCCCTCCCCACCATCCATACGATTGCCCTGTCGACCTCATCCCTGGGACTGTCCTGCCGAAGTCTAAGTCTTATCCACTCTCCATCCCGGAGAACGAGGCCATGACTACTTATATTCAGGAAAATCTGGAAAAGGGATTAATCCGCAACTCTACCTCTCCTGCCAGGGCTGGCTTCTTCTTTGTGAAGAAGAAGGATGGATCACTGAGGCCATGCATCGACTTCCGCGGACTCAATAAGATCACGGTGAAAAACTGGTATCCTCTTCCGCTCATTTCTGAACTGTTCGACCGTCTCAAAGGGGCCTCTGTCTTCTCAAAACTTGACTTAAGGGGTGCCTATAATCTCATTCGTATAAGGGAAGGAGACGAGTGGTAAACAGCGTTTAACACACGTTCTGGACATTATGAATATCTTGTATGCCTTTTGGGCTGTGTAACGCCCGGCCGTGTTTCAGGAATTTATGAACGACATCTTCGTGATGTATTGGGAACTTTTGTCATTGTCTATCTAGACGACGATCTTATTTTTTCTAAAAATCTGGAAGAACACATTCAACATACCAAACTTGTGCTCTCCAGGCTTCGTTCTAAACGTCTTTACGCCAAGATGGAGAAATGTCTGTTTCACCAGGCTTCCACGGCCATCCTAGGCTATATCATCTCCAGCCAAGGTTTTTCCATGGACCCAGAGAAGTTGAAGGTGGTTCTCGACTGGCCACTCCCTAATTCGTGCAACGTTTTCTTGGCTTTGCCAATTATTACAGGAAGTTTATCAAAAAAAATTCTTCTATTGCTCTTCCCATCACCGCCTTGACCAAAAAGGATGCTGACGTCTCATCCTGGTCACCCGAGGCCATTTCTGCCTTAGAGATTCTCAAGAAGGCATTCGTGTCTGCTCCCGTCCTTCGTCATCCGGATACTTCCCTCCCCTTTACTTTGGAGGTTGACGCCTCAGACGTAGGAGCTGATGCAGTTCTGTCCCAGAGGACTTCTCCCCAAGAGAAACTCCATGCTTGTGGTTTTTTTTCACGGAAATTCTCAGCAGCAGAAAGGAATTATGATGTCGGTAATCGCGAACTTTTGGCCATTAAGTTGGCTCTCCAAGAATGGAGACATCTTTTGGAGGGTTCTAAAGAACCAATCGCTATTCTCACGACCACAAAAATTTGTTATATATTGAGGGGGCTCGTCGCCTAGGCTCCCGCCAAGCTCGCTGGTCACTCTTCTTTTCCCGCTTCAACTACAGCATCTCGTATATTCCTGGGACCAAAAATGTTAAAGCGGACACCCTTTCTCGTCAGTTTGCCTCTGAGACTGAAGCTAAAGAAATCTCGGAACCTATTCTCCCGGCCAAGTGCATAATTTCTGCTAACAACTTCGATGTGTTGGATGAGATCAACAAGGCACAAGCGCATATTCCCAGCAGGTTCAGGGTACCAGAAGGACGTCTCTACGCTGCTCCACGTTTTCGCCATAAAGTGTTACTTTGGGGTCATTCCTCTAGAGCAGTTGGTCATCCAGGCTTCAAAAGGACGACAGATCTCATTAAACTTACTTTTTGGTGGCCTAAGATGAATCAAGACATTCTCGAATTTACCTCCGCCTGTCCTGTATGTGCCCAGAGTAAAACTCTCCATCATAAACCTTCGGGACTTCTTCTACCACTTCCCATCCCTGAACAACCCTGGAAACACATTTTGATGGACTTTATTGTTGAGCTGCCTGTTTCCAAGGGGATGAACACTATTTTGGTCGTGGTTGACAGGTTTTTGAAGCAGGCACACTTTGTTCCCCTCAAGGGTCTTCCCAACTCTGCCACCTTGGCAGACGTTTTCTCCAAAGAGATCTTCAGGTTGCATGGCGTCCCCATTTCTATTGTCTCGGATCGTGGGTCTCAGTTCATCTCAAAATTCTGGCGGGCCTTCTCCCAAAGATTGGGTATCTCTCTCTTGTTTTCCTCTGGATACCATCCACAAACCAACGGTCAAACTGAAAGGATGAACCAAACTCTTGAACAGTGTCTAAGATGCTTCATTTCGGACTCACAAGATAACTGGGTGGATCTTTTACCATGGGCCGAATTTGCCATAAATTCCTTGAGGAACGAGTCTATTCAGGAGTCTCCTTTCTTTATCAACTGTGGCTTCCACCCCAGTTGTCTCCCTCACTCACTTTCTCTTTCTGGTGTGCCTGCAGCCGACTCTCATATCACCAACTTACAAGAATCCTGGAAAAAATCCTCAAGTCTTTAAAGTCTGCGGTTGCCAAACAAAAAACCAAGGCAGATCGCCACCGTCAAACCTGGTGACCTGGTGTGGCTGTCTTCTAAAAATATTAGGCTCAAATCCCCTTCACCCAAACTGTCCCCTAGATTCTTGGGACAATTCAAAATCTTAGAGAGGGTTAATCCAGTAGCCTATCGTCTCGATCTTCCTCCCACAATGAAGGTTCCGTCCGTGTTCCATGTTTCCCTCCTTAAAGAATTCATTCCCAGTCCCAATTTCCCGGACCCCTCTCGGAGACCCAATCCAGTGTCCACCCTGGGCCAACAGGAGTACGAAATACAGTCTCTCATCGACTCTCCTCTGTCTAAAAATAGACTGCAGTTTTTGGTACACTGGAAGGGCTACGAGCCTGAGGAACGGTCCTGGGTACTTGCACATCACATCCACGCCCCAAGGCTACTTTCTCTATTTCATAAGAAATTTCCCCGCAACCCGTGGTTGGATCACTCAGAGATTGATCCTCAAGGGGGGATACTGTGATGACTCAGGAGATTCCTTCCCCTCCTGGTCCCTCTCTCCCATCTCCTGTTGCCCCTTCTACTACTTCCCACTCCTCTCCCATTGCCGCAGCGCGTTCCCCGCAGGTCTCACATAACCACGCGGTCCCTGAGTCCCTCCTATGATCCTCCCTGCTCCCTCTCACCCGTGGTGCCCGCATTACCTTCCCCTGTGGTGGCATCCATCCCGTTACCTCCTCCCTGCGTGGTGCCCGCGGTGCGGCATTCCGCGCGCCTGGTGACGCGTCCGGTGCGTGTGCTCCCTCAGCCCATGGAGGGCATTCGCACACATTCCTCCGCTGGTCTCCCTGACCCACCTGCTCGCTCCTCTCTGCCTCTGCATGCCACCTCGCGGTCGCAGGTCATGTGCGTGTTCCCCTTCTCTGGGCTTCGTGCTCCTCCTGCGTCCTTTCCTTGCTCCGTGCGGTCCCTCTCTGTGTTGCAACCTGTGCGCGTGCATCCCCAGCTTACAGAGGATGCGCGCACATGCTCTTCTTATCCTGTTCCCCATGTCTCCGCCTCTCAAGCCCTCCAGGCCATTCCCCTGTCTGTCCCTTCTGTCTCCTCCTCTTCTCTCCCTGTCCTATCCCTGTCATCTCCCACTTCTCTCTATACTCCTCCCCTCTCTCCTATTGGTATGCCCTGCTTTATAACCCCTGTCTGTCCACTTCTTCCTCGCTCTGCATAGTTCCTGTTTCCCTGTGTGTACCTGACCTATGCTGTGCTCCCTCGATCTTCCTGTTGTTTCCTGCTCCTGTGTTATCTTGGATTTCCCTGGCTTTGACCCCTGCTTGTCCTGGACTACTCTGCTCTCTGGTTTCCCTTTGAACCCTGCTACGCATACTACTTCGCTTACCTCTGGCTTCCTAGGACCTGGCTTATACTCTGAAAACTCTAACCTCTGGACTCCTGAACATTGGCACACAGACACGACTACTCTTACTGACATCCCCAAGCGTTGCAAGTATAACTAACAACTCTTCTAACAGGCCCAGCAACGCCATACCACACTCCGGGCTTGCTCCCACTGCTGTGGGTGTGTGGTATCATACCTTTCCCACCTCAGTACTGGGGTCTAGCCAGGTCTGCGGGCATACAGGTGTGACAGGATCAATCCCAATTCTATAGATGCAGGAACCTGCTTTCTTCTGTTGTGCCGGCCACGAGAAAGTGAAAGTCGGAAGCTGTTTCCAAACCAAATTCAAAGGTGACTAAAGAAAAGGTTCCGAAGGCTCCCAAGGCAAAGAAGACTGGCTCTTTATACGTGAAGAAGAAAATGTACAATATCGACCATGATCAAGTTCATTGGCCGGGCCCCAGAATTGCCCCTGCACCCACCGTAGCCGAATTCAACAAACCGGACTTTTCACTACCATCAACCAGCAATGCCGGTTTTCATCCCGAAGTCCCCTGCTCACCTCCTCCAGCACCAAGCCACACAGAAGTTCTTTCCGAACTCCCCTGTTCACCTCCTCCAGCACTCACTGAGGCCAAATTTGACGTACCGGACTTTTCACTGCCATCAACCAGCCACAACGATGTTCATCCCGAAGTTCCCTGCTCACCTCCTCCAGCACCCAGCCACATCGATGTCCATTTAGGTGGAACCAGCACACCTTGCACAAGATCCAGCCCTGTCGCCCGCACGCTGGATATTTTTAGTGGTATCGAAATGACTGACCACTCTATAGAGCAATGCAGGGGCAGAAGAGAGGCCAAGATGGATCGTCTTTTGGAGCGCATGGAGAATATTAATAGGTGCATGAGTGTTCATCTGGATAAGATTGAGAGGAAAGATATGGGGCTCTATTCTTTGCTTGGAGTCTCTGCCCCCGTATGTCTGATGCAGGAGCAGGAGGGTGACCTGGTGGTGCTTTATTCTACCATGGAGGAACCACATACTCCCCCCCCCCCCCAATGCACCCTCTCAATCCCTCAATTTGACCGTCACGCTTCCAGGATACACACACTTCTGTTTGAGGCAATGACAACCCCGCTAAGGATCTACCCCGCCCACTGCCAGAAGCACACCCGCTCCTGCACCCAGGATTGTACTGGTCCCAGACATCATACTGAGAGACTTGCACCCGGGCATCCGTGAGCAATACAAGATCAGATGTGGTGGTCTACCTCAGAAATATGCCCAGTTCATCTTTAAACACCACATCAGTTTTGAGATACAGTACAGCGAGAGGACCAAAAATGTAAATTATGAAGGCAATAAACACAAGATGGGTCTTCCTGCAAATTTAAGGAGAACAATTATGGAATAAGTGAAGCGCTAGTTTAATTTTAACAGTCAACTTGTGAAAACCATTAGAGACAGCATCAATGCCCTTTTGAGGCATACAAGAGCTCTTCCCTGGAAGTCCTCCGACCTATTTGACGACTACTAGTTATAAATTTATTTTAAACTATAGATGCGCCGACAATATTTTTAATCTAAAATAAAGACAGTTGATTGTATAAAATGATTTAATTGTTTAATGCTTATTTTCTATTTTGCATGTCTGGAGCTGGGCAAAGAGTACGCGGAGGAAAAAACCCTCCTTGGTGCAGGAAACTCTCCTGGCAATACTGCCAGGTAAGACACAGTCCTCCAATTCATGCACGCCAAGTCCCTTCCCTCCAATCCCCCAAAACCTAATGTAAACCTCTAGTCCTAATGTAAAGTGCCGTACCCAAAGCCATGCATGCTTTGTCTCCCCCCCCCTCCCAAAAAAAAGTAGAAGAGAGTTCTGAATAATTATGGTCTGTACTGGTGTCATAGTCCTTTTAGCTCCTTTTAGCCGAGGATACACAGAAACAATTTCCCCACTAGAATATAACATTGTTCTGGCAATACTAACTTGAAAGTCTGACACTTAGTATACTGTAGCAGCACTAATACATGCTGGTTGAATAAGTCCTGTATGAGTAGCCAATTACAATTAATCAGTGACTCTTGGCATACAGTAGATCAGCGGTGCGCAAACTGGGGGGCGAGACTGCCGGCGGTGGGGCGCGGGGTTTACAGAGGCCCCGCGCACTTCCCGAAAGCACTTAAATTAAGTGCCGGGGGAGCTGCAGGGCCTCTGTAAACCTTTACTTACCTAGGCTCCGGTGGCTTCCTTCCTGCGTCGCCATGGCAACGCGGCGTCAAAATGACGCCGAGAGGTCATGTGACGTCACGTTGCTATGGTAACGTAACATCATGACGCCGTAGCGCAGGTAAGTGGGGGTTAGGGGGGGCGCGGGAGTGAGGGAACCGCCGGCAGGGGTTGCAGGGAAAAAAGTTTGCGCCCCCCTGCAGTAGATCATTATACAGTAAATAAGGAGCATACCCCTGAAGAAGTGAGAAGTCTCCCACAAAACATGTTGGTTAAGTTACTTTATTCTCACATTTCATTCTGAATCTGCCTTAAATACCTAGCTGCCTGTGGGCTTGTGTTTGGGGGGCTTATATCTTATGATTGTGGACTGCCGGTGGGCTGTTGTTTGCGGTTTCCTGCTTGAACACTGTTAGTGTGTTGCCTCATCGCCGTGTTACTGAATGGGATATCATCAGGATGGTACAGGCAGCACAAACTAGGAAGCTGCCCCAGGTGATTCCATGCATGTGGGCTTCCAAAAAGAGAGTTGGAGCAAACTGCACTCACGGCCAAAGTGTGGATAACATGGATATTGGCAGTTCTGGAGAGAGCATACCCCAAAGGGCCCCACAATCAGGCTTAAAAAGTTGAAAGGCGTTGAAAGAAAGGAATAATTTGGGAGTTTTATTCCATGTGTTTGTTTGTATGTACAATATTAAATCATAGTATATAGCAGTTCTGTACTATGTTTTCATTTATCCCTTATATATCACTGCTGGAATATTTCTATTTTCTGAGTGGTTCCAATAACATCGTTCAACTACACTTTTGTAAGTGTTTTCCCGCCTTGTACCATATACGGCGTATATTTTAAGTATTCGTGGACAAAGGGTTAATTATACATTGAGATCCACTCTGAGTGCGTATAGTTGTATATGTGTGGTGGTGGTGTGTTCACAAATTACTGCCAGTCACCAGTTATTTAATTTAATTTGGTGCACCTATTATACAGTATGCTTTTGATAAATTTCACAGAGGTTGTTTTTGTCCTTTAAATTGTGTAATAGCTCATTATTGTTCTCTACACTTTTTGTTTTTCCATTTCATTATGTACTGCATTGTGCAAGAGTAACAAGTACCAGCGCCAAGGAGAACTCTATTTTTCAAAGACTGTTCATTGGGATTTGGATAACGCCAAAGGACTCATGGCTGCAGGACTGTTTGTTTGCACGTAGACACTATACAAATATATTGGTATATAATAATTGTCTGATTGTTTACATTTCATCAGGTTGTTTTTGTGAACAGTATTTCTATATTTGATTGTCAAAGGGCATAGCGCTATAGTTGTGTATTTGTTCCAGTATAGTAGATCATGCTGAAAACTTGAGAGATTTTTTTTACTATAATGTACAGTGTGATTATCCTGGAACCAGGGTCACGTGTGATGTATTAATAGTTCCAGTTAGCTTAACATGCCTTCCCTCTTCCAAAGCACAACAAGTCCTTTTGTCTTTCTTAGTTTTATTGCAAAGTCAAGGAAACAAAGGGTTCTTGTAGATGGAGAAGTGTGGTAGAGAGTGCTTCTCTAGAAGTGCTGTGTATCACCGGATAAGGTGTGTGGTAAAAACAGAAAGGCCTTGCTGGGGCTAATAACATGAAGGCACACTTAGAGTCCAGGGTGAAAATGAAGTATACTGTATGGCTTTCTGGGAACAGGAATAGTCTGAGGGTGAGACTATCTGTGAATACAGACAGGGGAGTAAGGGAAACTCCACTAAGCCAGGGGGATTAAGGGGTTTCCAAGACAACCTGGTTATGAGCTAACTGGAAAGCCCAAATGCAACAATGTCTCAGTACCACAGGCACTGTGAGTATTCAGAGCAAATATACATGCAGCTGAAATAAGGAGCTGACAGGTAGAAGCTGCAAAGGGGGGGGGGGGGTAAACAGAACTAGGGATCCTGATCCAGGACACTCTCCGCCTGGTATCTGTAGATACCACTATATTAAATGTGTGTGAAACATATGTAAAATGCAAACAATACATAACATAACAATGCAAAGTTCATGTCCACATAACGATGTGATACCGGCCAGTACCACTGGCTTCAAAGTTCTTTGGCAAAGTCCTTTAGCAAAGGATGTTGGGTGGATGCACCGGTCCAGGTTAGCTGAGTACACCACAATGTCTTTGAGAATCCATAGAACTGGTGGTCAGTTCTTCCCTGCTGGAGTTCAATTTAGACATTAAAAGAATAGTCTCTGTAATGGGCCTTGTAAAGGTTTTTACAGTTCCTTGCCTAGTAACTCTTATTTCTACCTTACGGACCTTTTAGTCTCCGCCTGGGATGGTTTTAGTAACAAGTCCCATAGGCCACTCGTTCCTTGCTACCTGTTTATCTTTTAACAGAACAACATCTCCTTCTTGTATGTCAGGTTTGACAGCTTGCTATTTGTGACGTTCCTGAAGTGTCACGAGGTACTTGCGTCTCCAACGGTCCCAAAAGGTGTTAGCGAGGCATTGCACCTGTCTCCACTGGCGTTTAAACATGTCTTTTGGATTGAAGTCTCCGAATGGGATCGGGGTGCCTCCTGGCACTTTCCTTTTATAGTGACTGGAGCCACGAATCCCAGTGGGTCATAGAGACTATTGACCGTGGACAGGAATCTACGTCGGGTGTAGGGTTTTTCCTCAATGGACACCTGGAATGTGAATGCGTCTGTTTTGAGATTCCAGTTTATCCGCAGACTCAGCTGTATGGGAGGTGTGTCGGTCCCCAGATCCAAGTTCTTAAGGTCATTTGCGTAATTGTCTGCGTGAAACACATTCATCACTATGGCACTATTGGAAGTTATTTTGTACAATCTTAGGTTGGCGTTTGCTAACATCTTTTGTGTCCTTTTGAGTAGGTCTATGGCTTCTTCTTCGGTAGGGACTGATTTTAACCCGTCATCCACATAGAAGTCTCTTTGACGAAACCCCTAGCGTCTTTCCCGTATTCATCTTCTCCTTCTTGGGCCGTCCTTCTGAGCCCGTAGGCGGCCACTGCGGGTGATGGGCTGTTGCCAAAGATATGTACTTTCATGTGGTACTCTATGATTTTATCCTCTATGTCGTCATTCTGGTACCACAGGAACCTTAGGTAGTTTTGGTTGTCTTCTTGCACAAGGAAGCAGTGGAACATCTGTTGGATGTCTGCTGTTATGGCAATTGGCTCCTTGCGGAAGCGGATGAACAACCCTAGATAACTGTTTGTCAGGTCTTGTCCAGTGAGGAGGACAAGTGCTGAGCACTTGAATTGAACACCACCCGGATCTGACCGTCTTCTGGGGTGGTAGACACCAAATGATGGGAGGTAACAGTTGGGGCACCGGTTCTGCGTGGCCGCTAAAGAATATCTTCTGCATGAAGGCTACGAAGTGATTCTTAGTCTCGGGTTTCCTTTGTAGATTGCGGCGGAGCGAAGTGAGCCTAGAGATGGCCTGTTCTCTGCTGTTTGGGATGCGTCTTCTTGGTGTATGAAATGGTAGTGGGGCCACCCAACTGCCCGAACCATCTTTGAAGAGCTCCTTATCCATTAACCTCAGGAACTCTCTATCTTCCATCGATGGTGCTTGCTTGTTATCGTCCCTTGCGACGAATAGCATACTAAGGGCCACTAGCCATCACCCACCCAACCTCATTAAAGGCATCCCCGTAGGACAGTTCCTACGAATTAAACGGAACTGCACAGACAATACAGAATTTGAAAAACAGGCCTCACTGATGAGGGAGAGATTCCTCGAACGAGGGTATTCTAAAAATATGATCCACAAGGCATATAAAAGAGCCAAAAATACTCCAAGGGTGGACCTATTGAAAGAAAAAATGGAGATCCCTTCTGAAAAAACGATCAGATTTATAGGCACGTACTGTATAACGAACAGTGGACCAAAGCAAGGAGTGCATTCAACAGACATTGGCACATCCTTAGAGCAGACGAGGACCTCAAGGAAGTGCTTAAACCATACCCAGAAATGACCAGCCGTCGGTCTAAGAACTTACGAGATAGGTTGGTTAATAGCCACTTTGAGGCCCCGGTCAACCAAACCTGGCTCCCTATGAGACCAGCAGGCAACTTTAGCTGCAAGAATTGCAAAGCCTGCTCGGTCATAGTAAATGCAAAAACATTCAAGAACTGGGATAACACACGTCAATTTAATATACGCAAGTTTATTAATTGCAAAACCCCAGGAGTCATCTATATGGCTGAGTGTGTTTGCTCTATGAAATACATAGGGAAAACCAGGCGCCCATTCAGGATCAGGGTCCTTGAACATTTGGGTAACATCAGAAATGGTGTGGACACCCCGGTGGCGAGGCACGTCAACGAGCAGCACCGGGGTGACCACACGGTACTCACCTTCAAGGGCATAGACCAACTGTCCATGGGCATCCGCAAAGGGAACTGGGACCAAGAGCTATTGAAAATAGAGTCCCGGTGGATCTACACCCTACAGACCCTGAGCCCAAGGGGTCTAAACGAGGGGTTTGTTTACTGCCCATTCATATAGAGTGTAGATGTAGCCCCTAGGTTCACAAGTGCAATCCTTTGAGGACATCTCCATAATTCAGTGATCATGCATTACATAGAATTACCCCAGACCTCTCTGCTGCCATCCTCCACATCCCTGAGTATACTACAATTGCCAGCCTATGCAGCCCCTACAAGCACGGTATATAGTCTATGAAGACAGAGGAACTTACTCATGATATCCCAATACCGTCATGGACACTGGGGACAGCAGTCTATTTAAACTTAGGACTCTGATCCTAACCCTCATCCTATGTACGCTAAGTACCTAACTGGTACACCAGAATAGGGAACAGAGTAACCTATCAGAGCTCACGCTCCTCAATAAAAGGTAGGGCAGTACCTATGCCCCGCCCAGCCTTGAGAAAACTTTTGCCTAAGCGAAACGTACGTCGGCAGTGACATCATTACGTCAAGGGGGCGGGACTAACGCTCGTGATCGGAGCGCGTCCTGCACCTATACTAACTCCCTAACAGAGAGCTAGCCTGAAGCATTATACTTATAACTAATTTATATGAGCAAAGACTGTGTGTTTACTGAGCAACGGAGCATTAGCCTATGTATGCACAGCTATTGAGCATTACCACGATCTCTGCCCGTTTTATGCGACCAGAGTGTATGTAGACACTACTTGTGTACTACAATTTTTATTTTTTCTACCCAGTGGATTGACGGTTATTTTTCTGTAACTGATGTACTCTCCATGACATCTGCAACAAGGTAGTAGCTAGTGAGTGTGTGTGAGTGCTTTAAACACTGCTGCAGCACTTTGATCTAGCAGCACTACACAGGCAACACAGCAGCGATCTGCTGATCAGACCCACCCTTATTACTGGGGGATTACGGTTTGTCCCTGTGAGAGCACATAGGGTTAAATACTTACCTGATATGCTCATCTGTATATACCGTATAAACACCAACCTGGGATACCTATCTGCGCACACCGGGTGACCGGTATATATATTAACACTCACGACTACCTTGAGCTTCCAACTCGAATGGTCTACCCCTGTGAGAGCACAGAGGGAGATATACTTACCTGATACACTCCACCGTGTATACCGCATGTACACCAACCTGGTATACCTACTAGCGTATACCGTGTGACTAAGATTATAATCACACTCCCCACTACCTAGAGGCTGTACTATGATAGCCATCAGTGGCTGTGTCTGTGTTAGAACACAACTACCACAGACTCCAGTGGGTTTCTGATACCACCCAGCTGTACCCTGCACATATCATCAGGGGTATTGCCTACACTCCATATGTGAGACTTGGTATATATATTTTACTTTCACTGCGCTTTTTTGGCTCATATGAGTCTCTCTCATTTTGGTACTTAGCGTCCGTATTTTAATATTGAGTTATGACTCCAATAAAGGTTTTTAACGTGCATACTTCACACATCACTGCATATACCACTATTCCTGTCCCCTGTATATTGTGCATCTGCTGAGTGCTCTCCATTGGGGTTCTATTCTATCCACATTATTAGTTTATCGTCCCTTGTTGTCTGGAACACTGTGCACCCTAGGTCATCGGTGCATATTTCGGACGCAAGCACGTCTCTATGTATTTTGGTGACACGTTTTTGTATCTCTTTGTTCCCAAGCTTCTCATGGACCTGGAAGTGGTTTGGACATGGTTTAAAGCAGGATTCACGACCGTTCTCCAACAGGTTTGTCTGTAGGGTGTCTACGTTGTCGGGTCTGCGTATCCTGTCTATGCATACTTCGCCCACTACCACCCATCCTAGATCAAGCCTTTGAGCGCTTGGGGCATTATGGTCCCCATTTCGTTGTTTGCGGATCTTGTGTGCTCTCATGATGTCCCTGCCAAGTAGCAGCAAGATCTGGGCGCCTTCGTCTATTGGTGGTATACGATCAGGGATTTCGTTCCTATCCTCTGCCATGTGATTGCACTCGATGAGCGTAGGAAGAGGCATTTTTACTTTGCCACCAACTGAGCATATGGTGTAGCCATTCACTCTCCTTCCGGTAGTTTTTTTTCGCCCTGAGCACGTTCTGAGCGTGTACAGAGAAGCGCCATCTTACACTGGCGACACACTTTATTCGAGCTCGGCTAGTCCCACGAATTCGGGTATACCCGGGTGTATTGAGGTTTGTGACTGTTTTCTGCCCGAGTGCATTGAGGTATTTTCCAGGCAGGGATTGAAGCATTTTATTCCCGCTGGCTGCAATACTGCACAGTATATATATATATACTGCATTACAATTCATGAATTTATGCCATCTGGTAGACACGCGAAGCATTGCAGCCTATTAAATCCTAATCATTATCATTTAACAGATCAGCCGCCCGTCAGCCAGGCATGAACCCAGGCTGGGAAGGCAAACGCAACGGGGCTTGTCAGAGGTGAGGAGCGGCGCATTCCAGGTATCTGCCAGGTACATACTGGGTATTTGCTCGAATAAAGTGTGTCGGTGCAGTATATGTTGAATATGTCAAAGAATTCTGATCTGACCAGTGACCGGTTGCTTTGGTCGTCGATGATAGCATACATCCTTATAGCTCTTTCAGGTTGTCCCTCTGGGTGCACTGCTACAAGACATATCTTAGAACAAGATCTACCATCGCCTCCTTCTCCACAAACCTCAGTGCATTTAGACGCTACCGATGTGTGGGGTGTCTTCTCTTCTTCTTCCTCCCCACCCTGCTTTGTCACAGGATTATGGGCCTTGAATGGTTTGGGTTCCATTGTCTCTGGGTTTAAAGCTGCTATGAGTCTGTCACTGTTACACTCTGTGCATTTGATAGCTTCTTTACAATCCTTGAATAAATGACCTGTGGACGCACAACATTTGAAACAAGCTCCCCATTCTCTGAGCAAGTTCTTGCGCTCCTCTATAGGCTTCATTCTGAATCCGATACACATGTTAAGCGGATGCAGCCTTTTATGTATAGGACATTCTTTGTTAAGGTCCTTTGGTTTCTTGTTCCCGGCATCCGACTGGTCGGGACTCGCGTCGGTCGTAGGGGACACGTCCATCCTGTTGATCGAGATGGGTGTTCTGGCATTACCGTATCTTGCCGCTGGCCTTTCTTTCTTCAGGTGGTTAGCACTGGGTGATGAAGATGAAGCTGGAATCGTTTCTCGTCCTTGCTGCTTTGCGAATGAAGCTTAAGAAGACTGAGAAGGGGGGGGGTAGGCGACTTGCTTCTCCCTTTTGTATTTCGAGCCTTGCGAAGTCCATCAATCTCGGAGGTTGTAGGGTAGCTTCTCCAAGATGGGTCTCACTCTGCGAGCTGAGTCTAGGACGTTGAGACCTGTTAGGGATTGGTCTGTCCTTGCAGACTCCAGCTCCTGCAGCAGATCCCCGAGTTCTCGTAACTTCAAGTAGTCTTTTGCTGTGATTCTGGGAAAGTTGTCGACTCTCTTGAAGAGTGTGTCTTCAACTGCTTTGGGGCTACCATAGCATTCCTCTAGCCTTTCCCATACTAAGTCGAGACCTACGTGGGGGTGGTTCACATTTGCTGCCCTGAGTCTCTTCGCATGTTCTATGGATTCTTTCTCCAGCCATTTGGTTAGCAGGCTGAGTTCTTCCCTAGCGGAGAAGCCCAGGCTCTTGATTGCGTCTTTGAATGTGAACTTCCATATTCGGTAGTTCTCAGGACGGTCGTCACAGTTGGTAAGTCCTGTTTGCACCATGTCACACCAGATCATGTACTTGCCCATGTCTGTTAGGCCTGAGGCATCGGTGTGTTGGTTGCGTTCTTGGATAGTTGTCGGGAGGGTCCTTGCGGTCGCCTCTTCCTTGTCGTGGATGTGTGATGACTGCTGGTCAGTGTGAGGGGCTGTGTTTTCCCATGTGGGTGTACCTGGATTGTGAGCTTGTTGTAGTGCATCCATTTGCATGCTGGCATGTGGATCACTGTTGCAGCTGTGGCTATCCCAGGGAGCGTGTACCCTTGAAGGAACAGCGTCTTCTCCACGTGGACATAGCAAATCTTCGGTGTCTGTGGTGTCACCCTCATTGTGTTGAGATGGTTGTGGCGAGTATGGAGGTGATCAGGCCTAAATAAAGGTGTTAAACATGGCTGGTCATCCTCCCCTTGCATTGGGAATGAAGGGGTTAAACTTATTTGCCATGCAGTGCTGTGTTTGCCCTGTCCCAGCCTTTTTACCCCCCATTTGCAGGCCATTCCCTGCTTGCTGTATTAAATAAAATGTATTGCCTGCTGTATTCTGTAGAGACACAAGATGGGAGTAATGAGCACCACAGTAAGCAGTGATTGAATAAGCGTGGTTGCGGTAAGCAGTCTGTGTAAAGCATGGTTATCCATTCTCTAAGGCAGGGGTGAGCAAACTTTTTATGCCGAGCCCCCCTTTTCATCTATGAAATTTCTCGGGCCCCCCTGCCTAATGTAATCAAAATCACATGACGTCAGTGCATGTGAGCTGGTTCAGCCAATGAGGGCGCACCAGCTTTGTGACGCGTCCGCCACGCGTCTACAATCTCCTGCAGCCAAGTTCACAAATCGCTTGGGCTGCAGGCGTGTGCGCAGGCAGTATACTGGTATTGGATCACTGTTTATTTTATTGTTTGCTGGCATCTGGTAATATGTTTTTTTCTGGTGCACAAAGGCAATACATTTGAGGGGGCATTCATCCACCTCTTTGCTACATCCCTTCCCTCTCCTGCACCCCTTTTTTCCTTCTCCCATTTGCTTTCCCCAGTGTCATCCACTTCTACCTACCAGTTTTATTTATTATTTATTTATTCCCGTTTTAAATGTTGCCCAGGGATCAGGGACCCCCATAACCAAACTCAAGGGTGTACTGATGAATCTCCCCTGCTGATCAATACTCCGAAGTGACCCCCCTGACCCAAAGAAGAACCCTCAGCCCCCCAAACTCATCCTCCCAAGCCCCTCAATTCTGCCATCTCTGCTTGACCTTCATCCCTCTGTTTAGCCATTGTGTCCCTCCCTCCCCCCAGTGTCTCTCTCTCTCTCACCTTCCCCCAGTCTCTCTCTCACCTTCCCCCCAGTGTCTCTCTCCCCCTCCCCCAATATGTCTCCCACCTCTATGTCTCTCCCTCCCTCAATATGTCTCCCACCTCTCCATATCTCTCCCCCTAATGATTCTCCTACCTCTCCATGTCTCTCTTCCCCTCCCCCCAATATGTCTCCCACCTCTCCATGTCTCTCTCCCCTCCCCCCAATGTCTCCCACCTCTCCATGTCTCTCTCCCCCTCCTCCCAATATGTCTCCCATCTCTCCATGGCTCTCTTTCTCTCCCACCAATATGTCTCCCACCTCTCCATGGCTCTCTTTCTCTCCCCCCCATATGTCTCCCACCTCTCCATTGCTGCTTTTCCTTCGCGCGCGGGATAATGCCGATCTGTGGCCACCCCTCCTGGTGGATCTCCTTGTATTGTACCATGCGGTGGTAGCCTGGCGCGTCCCCCGTCTCCTGATCCTAAAAAAGGCTCCATAGAAGCACTATCAGGTGCATCGGCTAGATCCGTGTCACTGGTGGTGTAACCCTGTTTGGCGTTGCCACCACGTTTAGACCGTGATTAGTTACGGCGTTGTTGGCCACTTCTAGCACCCTTGGTCTCACACAGCCCTAGGAGCCACCGGTACACGTTCCGTTCTTTGTAGTCAGCGGTTACCTGCCGTAGTTTCTCTTTCTTGAATTTAATCAAATTGTCATGATACAGGTACACCGTTGTCTGTATTTTGTCGATCCAGTCTGTGCCCGTGTCTGCCACCAGAGTCTCATGATGTTTTGTGTCAATGAGGTCTATATCCCTTTTAAGCTTGGCAAATTCTTTACTAGATTGGTCAATGACCAATATCATCAAGTCAAAGGAACACTTGTTTAAAATTGCAATCCACCGCTTGCAGAAATCCATATCACTCCTGCCGATGGTAGGTTGGTTTTTCACCCTGAAGCCCCTGGGCAGCATTCTTTCATTGTGATAATGGGACAAGGTAACACCGTGTAGAAAAAAATCAACTTTACGTTTTTTCAATTTGATAAGTTCATTATAAATGTCAACCGCTTTATCGGGCCCCACCACAGATTCAAAGGACTCCGGGAAGCGTATCTGTGCCACTTCTGCATCACTAAAACCAGCTACATTCGAAAGTGAGGAAAAAATCCCAGTGATATCCTCAAATAATTCCATAGCACATATATACAGTAACGTCACAAACAAATGATGAAATTTGAAGGGCATGCTTGCACAATGCTGTCCCCAGTGGCCTATCAGTGCTAATGCCCATGTGCAATTCTACTAGCTGGAGTCCGTGCTTGCCAGGGCATTCTTTGACTGGTGACAGCTCGCAGTGGAATCTGCCCTATTGGCTGCTCGGCTCGCAGCAGCCTTGTTCGCGCGTGCGCAGTGGGGCCTGCATTGCACCTGATAGCATGGGTCGCTGGATGGTGACGTCAGAACGGCCCGTTCTGAGTAGTTCATTGAATCCCCTGTGTTGGGGGAGTGCCCTAGACACATTCATTGCAGTACATTGGTTGTAGCTGGAGATCGCCAGGTGAGGTGCATTATTGCATGGATTGGGTGCTGGTGATTGGTTGTATGTGATTTATGTGCACTTAGGGTGGGGTATATAGGTGGGTCACTCACAGTTGGTGGTTGCACGGCCCTGAGGAAGGTCTCCCTGTGGGACCGAAACTTTGGCATTTGTGTAACAGTATGTTTTGAATACATCTTTTTTGGACTGCCCCATGCTGTATGCTGTCTCCTTTATTAGTTCACAGACTGGTAACTATGATATATATATATATATATATATATACATAAAACACACAAATGAAAAGGACAAAGACACTCCCCTTAATAGCACTCTAAATTACACCTTGAATAATCTACAAATAAAGATTATATTAAAAGAACCAGATGCTCTGCCGAGTCAGAAAAATGAACAAGATTTTATTGAAATTACAGCAAGACACACTAACTTAAAAACATAAATATACTAAAGACAGCCTGAAAAAATATATATATCAAAAATGTATAGAAAAAGACTACTAATCAAAAAAATACTGTATGTGAAACAAATAAGCTAGAATGTGTCTAAATCAAATTTAAATAACTATGTAATGACAACAAAAAAGCTTAATGTGACAAAAAAATGGCAATACAAAATAGTATACATCCCTACTGGCATAAATGCCTGATTGAAAAATATATGATGTAGATCATGATGTTGATCATGGCGTTGGGAAAAGTATGTAACGCCGTTGGGAAAAGTATGTAATCAATGACCCAGTATATAGCCAGGGAAAATAATATATCACCAAGAAAAAGGAAAAAACACTCCGGGAAGAAGCCCACCGACGGGTGAAACGCGTTGAGTGTTTACTATTTGACAGTCTTCATGTGATCTTTATTTGGATGGACTCGATATGGATCTGTTGCAGCATTATGGATCTTTCTTATTTCTGTTATGAGCAAGCATTGGAATACATCCTCTACTACTATATGGACACATGCCTCACGCAATTAAGCTGCAGCTGAGTATTACCTCTCTTTGCTGTCTTGGCATTATCTGTCCTTGCAGTGCTCTGCACCGCGGTGTTTACCATACTTATGACTCTGTTTGCTAATATGTCTATAACAGTTATATTTTTTTGCTGCATCAGTTTTCATTGTTCTTATTTTTGGGAATTGCTGTTCAGGGTATGATTATTATTTTTATATCATTTTTCCCTGTGTGTTTTTTCCTTTTTCTTGGTGATATATTATTTTCCCTGGCTATATACTGGGTCATTGATTACATACTTTTCCCAACGCCATGATCTACATCATATATTTTTCAATCAGGCATTTATGCCAGTAGGGATGTATACTATTTTGTATTGCCATTTTTTGTCACATTAAGCTTTTTTGTTGTCATTACATATTTATTTAAATTTGATTTAGACACATTCTAGCTTATTTGTTTCACATACAGTATTTTTTTGATTAGTAGTCTTTTTCTATACATTTTTGATATATATTTTTTTTCAGGCTGTCTTTAGTATATTTATGTTTTTAAGTTAGTGTGTCTTGCTGTAATTTCAATAAAATCTTGTTCATTTTTCTGACTCGGCAGAGCATCTGGTTCTTTTAATATAATCTTTATTTGTAGATTATTCAAGGTGTAATTTAGAGTGCTATTAAGGGGAGTGTCTTTGTCCTTTTCATTTGTGTGTTTTATATATTTTTCATTATCCCCCAGCACCATCAGGTTCCCTTTTTATATTTTCTTTAAGCTGATTTCATTTGGGGTTTTTATTTTATTTTACCCCTATAGTCAGTATTAATTTAAGGGCTTGAGTTAACCTTATATATTATGTGTTGAGCAACATACTTTTTTGTGTGTTTATATATATATATATATATATATATATATATATATATATATATATATATATATATATATATATATATATATAACAAATTGAAGTAGCGCCTTAGGAAGCTTGATAAGGATAAATCAGCTGTGTAAATTAGATAGAGTTAACAAGGCTATTGACCAAAGAATCCCCAAAAGGGCGAATTTGTGATAAAAACAACTGAAATCTATAGCAAAAATAAAAAATATGAAACATAAAAAAAAAAAAACCAGATGTCAGTTGAAATTTCAAAAAATGTACTTAGTCCATTGGAGTTTTGCTGCCCGTATCACCAATTCCCAAGGATATCTGCAGAAAACAAGAAGTAAAAACAGGCGCACTCCTAGTGTGATAAAGTATAAAACAGTATTTATGGGATTTTAAAATATAAAAAGTGCACTCACAAACAGAGTAAAAATAATAGCATTTATGAGATATACTCAATCGCCTTGAAGCTGTGAAGGGAATGTACCAGCCTGTTCCGTTGGTGCCACCTCTGGTGTATCCGTTGGTTCAGCAAGGTGCACTGGAGCCACCGCAGCCAGATGATGTAATAATCAGCAACACGGTCAGAAACTCCCTCCAGATACACCTCCCACAGCTCTCACTGCTCACCAGCAGGACACTGCAAAACAGGAAGCAACAGCAGTCCCAAGCAAAATAGCAACAGCTCCAAGGTACTCTCTCCGTTCGTGCAGTAATGTCAGCCACAAACTCGCCTCTTTGGGAAACGCCCTACGCGTTTTGTCACTAAGGACTTCATCAGGGGTTGAATTCAATGGTCAAAAGGGGTGTCCTTTATATCACCTTTACTGTTGTGATTGGCCAGTCCGGATGGTGGGCGGGTACTTTCAATTTCACAAATTTAACCCTGTTTCATTGCTGGACAACATTATACATGACAATCATAAAGCACTAGAGCCTATTTTTAAGCAGTTTAAACATATTCCTACTAACAAATGAAAACAAATAGCTAGATGAATGAACAACATACAAATAATAAATCTTAAAAGGACAGAGATGAAATATTGGATACATCCAAAAATAACCTATATATAAAAGTAAAATAATAACACATTAAATAAGCACAGAAAAATCTCATTGGAGCAACACACAAACATAATAAAAATCATAAGAGAAATGCATGACCTGTGAATAAAAAAAAAAAGGGGGTGTGCGGAAATAAAATGAAAAAACGGGGGGAAAAGAGGGGGGAAGGGAGGTGGGAAATGAAACAGGGAATGGAAAAAGGGGAAGGGGGTGAAAGAAAAAGGGGAGGGGAAAGAGAAATATGGAGAGGAAGGAATAACAATAAAATACATAATATAGGGGATAAAATAACATTTTTAGCCTACAGCACCTGGTATTCCCAGGCGGTCTCCCATCCAAGTACAAACCAGGCCAAGCATGCTTAGCTTCTGAGATCAGACAAGATCAGGCACATTCAGGGTGGTGTGGCCATAGGTAAATTATGTACCAAATAATATATCATTAATAACCATTAGAATAATCATAGACTGGAGAAAGCAGAATCAGAGACAGAAAAAACCTCAGGACCGATGGGGGCCACAACTCCCCAAAAACGTACAAAAAACCTTTGTGTCAAAGTATGTGTAATCATAGGCATAGACCTAATGTGTGTATACTATTAATTAATAATAATGATATTAATAATAAATGCACTTTCCACCTGTTATGTCTATATGGGCCAAAGGAGCACCTATAGTAAAACCAACCAAACTGAGATGAGACAACTATCAATGAGGGGACAGGAAAACCCATCCAAACCAGACCTCAGAGACGTACCTCAAAACATGTTGGTACCATAACACTAAACAACAGTGCTAACATCAATATGATCATTCAATCCACACGGATGTAATGTACATAGTACATACATCCAATATGTCTCACGCATACATAATTTCTTAAATCTATCACCTCCCAATATAGTAGAAGAAATGGATTCAATACCCATAACTGACAAACTACATGTATTTTTATTATGTTTACTAATGTAGTGTCGTGATAAACTGTGCATGGTAAACCCACGTATGATATTTCTCCTACTGCTGCGGCAGCTTTCATTCTAACAAATCGACGTTTTTTCCCTGGCTTTTTCCTGGAATGCGACGCTCTTCACCTGGCGCATGCCGCGTTCATTTTGCGTTCCCAGCCACGGGTCATGCGCGGCTGACGCGCGGTTGATGCGTTTTTTGAGAATGGTTCGGATTTAATAGGTTGCAATTCTTCGCGTGTCCGCCAGATGGCAGATATTCATGAATTGTAATGCGCATGCGCTTCAGTAATGTGTCGACTTGCAGGTGTTTCGTTTAAAAAAGATTCCACTGTGTGCTATTGTAACTTGGCCCTGAGACTGAAGGAAGAAGTTGCAAAACTGTATCAATTTAGACTTTTCATATTAAAGAAAGACAAAGATCAGTTTCGGTTACAGAATTCTCCAGAGACCCACCTGCCATGTGTGTTCAAGTGCAGCCCGCTTTCCAAAAACCCAACAGAAGTTACGCGTATTTGATATGGGCCGCGATTAATGCAACAGAGGATAAGATGGCAACAGTTGTTCAAATTTATCAGTATTTTGTCGAAAACTATGACTTTTACAAATTTTCACCAACTCCTCATACTTGGAAGCGTGCAATAAGGAAAAGGTTATGTTTTTATCGTATTGAGCCACAATTTGTTAGAGGGTATTGGTGTGTATCACCGGCTTTTTCCTGTATCTATGACCTTGATGACGGCAAAAGGCGAAGGGTTGTGTTAAAAGCAACTAAGAAACGACAGTCGCTGCCAAGCAATGCAATAGCACCGGCTTCCAATGACGGTCCCGCCATCAGTTACAACCCTGAGCCTGAGCCGGATTTCGCGTGCAGTTTCGATCAAGCTTGCATGTACCTAAGCAATTTCCAGCCTCATCAGATGACTAAAGGTGGACCAGTCCCACTGCAAACTATCGACGTGGATGATCAAGAACGCTGGACTGGCAGTGGACCGGCGCCGACGCCAGTTGAATGGGAAATTCTATGGTGAGTAATGTTGCCGTATTATTTTCTGTGTTTTTTTTATTTTGACAATACAGTATCAATATCGGTGCGATTCAAAAGTCAAGCGATTCTCCTGTAAGAAATATTATTGGCTCAGCGGCTTCTACAGTACTGTACTGCAGATACTGAACTATTGGTGGAATGCTAGGCGCATGCGCATTGGAACCTTCTTGAAACGCATACAGTATGCGTGTCATTACCACGACGGTAGGCGAATGCGCATGTGAACAGGAGACGCCCCCCAAGAAAATTATTGGTGGGACTGACTGGGAACTTCTTTAGGGGGCTGACCATTACAGTAAAACCTTTCTTTTTGTTTTTCCTCAGAAAATAAAACGGCTAATGGAGGGATTTCGATGGATAATATCGCTTTGTGTAACAATGCCTGCTGAATCGGATTTAAAACCCACGTACCGGAGTCTACAGTTTAGTGGCCGTTGTTATTGATTAGGATAGAATACTGTACCTGAAACAGTATGCTGATGCTTTCCGGCCGTACAGTATACTGTACAATACTTTTTTATATACAGTACAGTATACTGTGTAATAAACCCGAAAAAATAAAAACGATGCATTTATTCTACATGTAGCACATACATTATGTGTCTTCTACAGTATACAGTGCCAGTACATACAGTACAGTACAGTTTGTGTCTTCTATTTGTTTTTAATACTCTTATACTGAGCATGCCTACAGTATACAGTGCAGTATGCCTCGACATTCTAGAAACACTGTATTTTGTTACAGTAGCAAAGGAGCAAATGGAACAATGTAAAACAAATCAACATGTTCTTTTATTGGTGGAGTAAGTACAAAAACATTTATTTACAAATACTGTACAATGTAGAAACATTTTAAGTGCACAGCAATTCAAAACATCAACAGGTGTATGGTTTACTGCTACATTTGTGAAAACATTGATGTCAGTCAGTATGGTTTACAGTCACATGTTTTAAAAACAAATTCTTTATTCATAAAATAAGCAAAACGCAAAATCTCCTTTATTAAAGAACGACAAGTCAAAACATATACTGTACAGTGGGATGGTGTGCAAAACAGTCTGTACCAGTACAGATCCTTGAGGGCAGCAAACAGGGTAGGTTTTCAGGGTAACCTTTGAAAACCGTGCCTGTTTGCGGCCCCCAGGGACTGGAATTGTGCATGTCCTGTGTGTGTGGACAGCAAGGTAAAACATTTCTGTATAAATACAAGTAAAAAAAAAACACACAACAACATCTCCTTTATTTAAGTACAGCAGGTCAAAACATGTAGAGTACAATACAGTTCAGCATAACAGAATGGTCTTAACTGTGATTACAAAAAAACTGTATTCATAAAATACAGTATACAAACGAAACATCTCCTTTATTAAAGAAACATATACAGTACAGTGGGATGGTGTGCAAAACTGTCAGTCAGACCTGCACCACTACAGTCCTCGAGGGCACCAAACAGGGCAGGTTTTCAGGACAACCTTGAAAACCGTGCCTGTTTGCGGCCCTCAGGGACTGGAATTGTGCAGGTCCTATGTGTGTGGACAGCAAGTTAAAACATTTCTGTATAAATACAAGTAAAAAAACACACAACAACATCTCCTTTATTTAAGTACAGCAGGTCAAATCATGTAGAGTACAATAAAGTTCAGCACAACAGTATGGTCTTACAGAAAGTCCTCCACATTGTCCGTCCATGGCCGATTCCTTGCATGGCGCAAAACGCCATTAATGCAGTCTCGAACGCCTTTCATTACAGGATCTGTAATTGGATAAAAGCGCCGCATTTCATCCCAAATGTTCTTTCTTAAATTGGCAGGAAGCGCCTTTTTTACGCGATTTCCGTCGTAGTTCACTTTGAAGGCCCAGTCGCAGTACAATGAGTAGGGAACATGGTGCTTAAAAAGTAACAAGGCATACTTGTGGGGTGCATCAGGACTCTTCACCCTATACTTCTCCCTGAGCACCGGTGGCAGATTGCACAGGGTGATGTCGGGCACCGTATCGATGCGAGCGACTGTAGGTCTTTTGGGAGTGGTTGTGCTTGAGGCGATGGCGATGGTAGGTTGTCCTGGGAGGAAGCTTTCCTCCGGTCTTGGTCGCCCTGTTGGCTCCTGGCGTGGTCTTGACGTGGTTGTCATGTCCTCCTCAACGGCATACATGTACACTACATCTTCTGGTGGAGGGGGTGCGCTTGGTGATGGAAGGGGGTCGAAGGTCCCATTCATCAAATCCATGTCACCCCCCTGCTCCAGCATCGGGGAAACAGGGGCATTAACACTGAGCAAATAATGTATGCCCGCTATGTCAGCCTCTATCTTCTCCATCCGTCGATCCATCCGTTGATCCATATGTTGCATCCGTTGATCCATATCTAGCATCTGTTGATCCATATGTATCATCTGTTTATCCATTTGTAGTATCCGTTGCTCTACATTTAGCATTGTCTCCAGAAGCAGATCTATCTTTGCTAGCACAATAGAGTTCCCGGGGAGATCCACACATATCCCATTCAGCATCCGGTCTAACGAGCTGCTTCTTGTGCATGGCGTGTGAACATCTGGGTGGATGGGTGCAACGGAGGATGAGATGGGGGTTCCATGGAGAGAAGCGGTAGTGACATCAAAGAAGAGTGGAGGAGGTGACCTGTGGATATCTGGTAGAGGAGAAGCGGCAGCCTCGTCGAGGAGGGATAGAGAAAGTGACCTTTGGATTTCCGGGAGAGTCGTCTAAGAGCAAAGGAGAAAGTGACCCGTGGATTTCAGATGCAGCGTCGTCGGATAGAACTGGAGAAAATGGCCTGTGGGTTTCCGTGAGGACGGCTGCAGCGTCAAGGACGAGGGGTGGAGAAGACGGGCTGAAGATTTCCGGGACAGCGGTGGCAGAGTCGTCGAAGCGTATGTGAGGAAGTGGTCTGCGGGTTCGATGGGTTGACTGCCAATCGTTTTGCGTCGAAAGTACATCACCGTATATATTCTTGACATAATAAGGCTGACGTCTATGAAAACCCTTAGCCTTTGGGGTCAGCAGAAGGTTTTCTTTATTGGCCTTAGCCTGTCGCTTTTGCCTTGGCGTGGAAACGGCAACCGCCTTTCGCTTTTTCTGCTTGACAGGCACGGCAGAGGCGAGTGGGTTCCTGCGTCCGTAGAATCGGGGTTGCTCCATGGAAGCAGGTGGCACAATGCAGTATCTGGACAAGGGCAAGTTCAGATAAAGATCATCGAGTGGTGGGCTATGCAAAGTGTGTAACCTTTTATGCATGGCGACCAGGTACAGGTGTTGAAAGTGGGCGTACTCTAATGTGAGTCATTACCGTATAAATACACCATCCATTTTGTGGATTCACTGCACATTGAATACACATCGCCTAAACATCGAATATACATTCTTGTGTTTGTATTTCTTTCTACTCGCAGCAATGCATGTTAAAAAGATTTCCAAGGAGCTCAGCATGCGAATTAAGGACATGTGCATGAGCGGACACTGAATTGCTGCTATCCAACGCTGGTTAGCTACTTCTGGCATTGTTGTGCCAGCAACCACCGTGAGCTATCACAGAGACCGCAAAAAGGGCACCAAGGGTAACTAACGCGTAAGTATATTTATACAACTTAAAAATAAAATTAATTTTAATTTAAATCTAATATTTTTGTTATTTCTGTTGATTTATATTACAACAGTATATATATTTTGTATATTTATATTTATATTACAACAGTATATATATATTTGTATATTTGTATATTTATATTTATATTACAACAGTATATATATTTTGTATACTTATATTTATATTACAACATTATATATATTTTGTATATTTATATTTATATTACAACAGTATATATATTTTGTATATTTATATTTATATTACAACAGTATATATATTTTGTATATTTATATTTATATCAGTACAGTATACAGTATATAGTTTGTATATTTATATTTATATTACAACAGTATATATATTTTGTATATTTATATTTACTGCACCGACACACTTTATTCGAGCAAATACCCAGTATGTACCTGGCAGATACCTGGAATGCGCCACTCCTCACCTCTGACAAGCCCCGTTGCATTTGCCTTCCCAGCCTGGGTTCATGCCTGGCTGATGGGTGGCTGATCTGTTAAATGATAATGATTAGGATTTAATAGGCTGCAATGCTTCGCGTGTCTACCAGATGGCATAAATTCATGAATTGTAATGCAGTATATATATATATACTGTGCAGTATTGCAGCCAGCGGGAATAAAATGCTTCAATCCCTGCTTGGAAAATAACTCAATGCACTCGGGCAGAAAACAGTCACAAACCTCAATACACCCGGGTATACCCGAATTCGTGGGACTAGCCAAGCTCGAATACAGTGTGTCGCCAGTGTATATATAAATTTTATATTGCTGCATATTAATAAAACAATATATTTTCTTTACATTGTAGGGAGACAACTCTTCTGGTGGACAAAATAAGTGAGGAGAATGATGAGAAGAGTGCATTAAGGGTCAAAAACACTCTGCAGGAAAAGCACAATCTGACTGTATCCGAGAGCAGCATAAAGAAGATGAGATGCAGCATTGGATGGAAATATGGACGTGTGAGGTTAGTACTGGACAGTACAGGAGGTAAAAGTGTTGTTTAGGAAACTGTACTGTACCGCTAAAATTATTTATTCCTTGTCATTACAGAGCGTACCCAATGATACGGGACGCAAACAAAATCAAAAGAGTGGTCCAGGCACAGGCTTGGATCGACAGTGGGGAGACTTTCCAGGATTGCATCTTCACTGATGAGTCTACTTTGTCGCTGGAGAGATTTGCAAGCTTTGCATTCCACAAAAAAGGCCGCATATCTTTGAAGCCGCGGCCAAAACACCCCAAGAAGCGGCATGTGTGGGGTGCCATCACAAGGCGTGGACCAGGATGCATTGTCATCTTTGAAGGTAAAATATATCAAATATAATGTAGCCTTATGAACTGTACTTTACTAGTGTAGCCTTACTGTATGCACTGTACTGTACTATTGTGCACTTTTTTGAGCACTTTTCTTTTCTTGTTATAGGAATAAAGAATAAAGCTTTCTTCCAAGACAACATTGTCCATGAGATGCAATGCATCACACGCGAGTTCCCCAATGGTCACCGCTTCTACCAGGACAACGATCCGAAGCACACCTCGTCAACAGCGCATATCCTTGAGCACGGTATCAACTGGGTGAAGACGCCAGCGGAGTAAGGGCAGTAAACCGTGTCATTTTTCCCCCACTGTTTTTACTGTGTACTGTATCTCTTAAACTAATTGTCCTTTTTTTCCAATGACAGATCGCCAGACTTCAATCCGATCGAAATGGTCTGGCATCAGCTGAAGGACCATATCCAGAAAGTGGCGAAACCCTCCAAAAAGGACGAGTTGTTGAAAGGCATAATGAGGTTTTGGAATAATGTACTCACCGTGGAACGCTGCAATAAATATATAGACCATATTGCGACTGTGTTGCCCATTGTGATCGCGCTTAATGGGCAAGCATCAGGAAAGTAGTACTGTGCAGTAGTATTGTAAGTACAGTATGATACAGGTAAGTATGGCACAGATTTTTTCTATCCCAATAGTCAGAGTATACAGTACAGTAGTTACAGTTTTTTCTTTACAGAGAGAGCAGCACCAGCCATCAGGTTACATATAGTAGTATATAACAGTAGTCAGAGTATACAGTAGTTCCAGTATACAGTAGACTAGTTTGACAGTAGTACAGTAACTGCCTACTAACTGGTCATTTTTTTTCTTTTCAGAGAAAGCAGCACCAGCCATCTAAAGTAGTACTACATATCACACAATGCCATAATACAGTACGCACATACAGTAGAGGCAACTCTTATTCGAACAAAAACCAGTGGCAATTCCCCAAAAAACCAAGGAAACACCCAGGTACATTTCTGAATACATGCCTTAAACTTTCCTTAAACTAGCCCCAGCATTTCTGCCTTGATTAATGGCCTATCAGATTAACAGCGGGGGTCCCTGGCAGTCCCATTCAAACTGAATTGGAATGCCAGGGATCCTTGCTGTGTTAATCCTATGGGTCGTTAGTCAATGCAGAAATGCCTTAAATGTGCCTCAAACTAGCCCAGAACATACCCAGCACATACCCAGCACATACCCAGAATGTAACCCGGCTAGTTTACGGCAAATGCTAGAATAAACGTTGCCTCTACTGTACAGTAACTGCACTAATTTTTAGTTTTCTTGTCGTTTCAGGAAAAAAGGGTGGCCTGGGGGGAGGTGGGGTGTTGTGTCCTCTAATCTGTTTGTACAGTCAAATGTACAGTATATAAACGGCAGTATTGATGTACACAAAACCTCTCCTCTCTCAATGAACTACTGTACTGTACACGGAATGAGGAACAAAATAACGACGGAAAAAATAATATTACTACTGCACCGACACACTTTATTCGAGCAAATACCTGGTATGTACCTGGCAGATACCTGGAATGCGCCACTCCTCACCTCTGACAAGCCCCGTTGCATTTGCCTTCCCAGCCTGGGTTCATGCCTGGCTGACGGGCGGCTGATCTGTTAAATGATAATGATTAGGATTTAATAGGCTGCAATGCTTCGCGTGTCTACCAGATGGCATAAATTCCTGAATTGTAATGCAGTATATATATATATACTGTGCAGTATTGCAGCCAGAGGGAATAAAATGCTTCAATCCCTGCTTGGAAAATAACTCAATGCACTCGGGCAGAAAACAGTCACAAACCTCAATACACCCGGGTATACCCGAATTCGTGGGACTAGCCAAGCTCGAATAAAGTGTGTCGCCAGTGTATGTACAGTATACTGTATATATAAATATATATACACATATATACAGTATACATATATTATACATTACAGTGCATATATATTATTACATAATATTCTTATAAATGTGCATAATTCATGTTTCTCCATGTTTTACAAATGTTTTCTAAATGTTTATCCAATTTCAATCTGCCAGAAGAACTTAATAAAGACTGCATTATGTATTATTCATGATTATTTTTATATTTGTATTTTTTTGTTCCCGATGAAATAAAATAAATATTTATTCACATTCCTGGTAATCATAATCATTAACAACAACCACACACCCCCACCCCCACAGTATAAGAATGAATGTCAAAACAACATGAATCAGTTAATGTTTTTTTTTACTCTCAATTCTCACAATGCTGTGCAAATCAGATTTACATTTTAAATTCGAGAAGGGATTTTCCAAAGCGTTACCATAAATAAAGCCTCAAAGGGTTGGGGGGGTTGGGTGAGTCATGTGCCGTAATCAGCTATCTCCCATCTCAAAGAGGCTTAGAGTACACGGAGGTGCAGTGAGGCGATTGACACTCGGCTAGGGACGGATTAAAAACACAATGACTAACTTCAGAAAATGAATGACTCTGTGGAGGTGCCTGTCGAATGACTCTGTGGAGAGGGGGGGGTTGGGTGACTCATGTGCAGTAATCAGCTAGCTCCCATCTCAAAGAGGCTTAGCGTACACGCAGGCGCAGTGAGGCGATTGACGCTCGGCTAGGGACGGGTTAAAAACACAATGACTAACTTCAGAAAATGAATGACTCTGTGGAGGTGTCTGTCGAAAAGAGTTTGTGTGTGCGTGGGGGAGGGATGAAGGATTAGTTGTGCTGCAGTTCAAAGAAATTACATACTGTAGAGTAGAGTACAGTAATTTCAAAAGGCAGTTCATCATAATAATTTGATCAATAAATCCCCAAATACAACCCCCAAATACAGTACATAAAAAGCAAGTCACTTTATCTCCCTGTGCCTCAGGCACCAAAACATACAGTAGTTTGTGAGCTCCACGGGACAGGGAGGGACCTGTGCCTGCAAAACGTCTCTGGAAAGCGCTACGTATACTGTACTAACAGCGCTATACAAAAACATGCTATTATTATTATTATAATATCAAGGTGATGCTCTGTGCAAATCAAATTCGAGAAGGGATTTTCCAAAACATTGCCGTAAACAAAGCCTCAAAGCTCCCGTCTCAAAGAGAATTACACGCAGGCGCAGTGAGGCTTTGTACTGTAGCTCGGCTATGGACGGATTAAGAACACAATGGCAAGATTCAGAAAATTAATGACTCCGTGGAAAGGGGGGTTTGGGTGACTCATGCACAGTATGCAGCTAAGCAGCTAAATAGCTCCCATCTGAACAAGGATTAGATTCAGAAAATTAATGACTCTGTGGAGAGGGGGGGTTGGGTGACTCATGCGCAGTAAGCAGCTAGCTCCCATCTCAAAGAGGCTTAGAGTACACGCAGGCACAGTGAGGTGATTGACGCTCGGCTAGGGACGGATTAAAAACACAATGACTAACTTCAGAAAATGAATGACTCTGTGCAGGTGTCTGTCGAATGACTCTGTGAAGAGGGGGTGCTGGGTGACTCATGCGCAGTAAGCAGCTAAGCAGCTAAATAGCTCCCATCTGAACAAGGATTACACACAGGCGCAGTGAGGCTTTGAAGCTCAGCTATGGACGGATTCAAAACACAATGGCAAGATTCCAAAAATTAAAGACAGCCGTATGAAGTTCAAAGCTAAAGACATACTTTAATTTCAAAAGGCAGTTCATCACAATAATACAGTACGTAAAAATCACACAAATCAACCATGTGCAGTCAAACGCACAGGGTCGCAGACATAAGCTAGAGTAAGATTGTTTTTGCAGGCTTGTGGAGAAAAAAAAATTACAATAAAAAAATGTTCTTAATTTTTTTTTGGTCACTCACTCAGGCAAGAAAGCAGTGGTGGGCGAAGTTACAGGCGCATGCGCAGTAAATTCCTGCTGTCAAGCAGGAATGTGCTTGAAACCAGACACACGTTCAAAGGAATGGTGTGGGAGAGATGTACTGCATTGCACAGAAGATAAGAAGTTGAAATACCCTGCAGTGCAGTTAATTATCCTGAGCGAGGGGAGAGCGCTGTATATGCAGAAATGTGACACTGTTACAGTTCTGTACACGCCTATGCATTTCAACAATTTTCAAATGAGACATACTGTACAGCAGCACAGCACCGCAAATGCATGTATACTTTAAATACGCAAATTTACAATTACTGCGCGCGCACACACAGACTGTGTACTGACGTAAGTTGAACCGCGAAGGTATTAGACTTCCAAGACAACAGCTTGCAAACGCCCCCTGAGTTTTTACATGGCATTGCAGTATTGCAGACAGTGAGAATAAAATGCTAATATCACGAGCACGAAAATAACGCAGTTCACTCTGGGCGAAAACGACACAAAACCGCACATAACCGGGATAATCTGAAAATCGCGGATCTAGCCGATTTAGACTAAAGGCGGTCACCACTGTATGTTCTAGGAACCGTGTGCCTAAAGTTCTTGATGTTCTACCAATATATTGGAGATCACATTCACATGATATAAGATATATCACAAATGTACTTAGGCAATCAATGTAATCATTAACCTTATAAGTTATACCATTTGAAAATGATGTAAATGCATCTTTTTTATTTATGTGTCTACAGGTAATGCAACGATTCCTATCACATGAAAAAATGCCCTTATCTCTCATTTTGGTATTTTTATTTCTGTTTTCATTACAAAAGTTGGTAGTAGAATCCTTCAGCCTACTGGGGGCAATGATGGTCTTTAGAGATCTTGCTTTTTTTTTTTAATTATGGGTACATGAACAGGCATCAGAGGCCCAATAATCGGATCACTTCGAATAATTCCCCAATGTTTCTTAAACACATTTTTTATACTGTAAGCTGAATGATTGTACTGAGTAATAAATGTGGGAGTGGACTGATAACTTGTTTTCGCATTTTTTCGCGACATAGTTTTTGTCTTGGAATTCATCAGTAGGTCAACCCGATCTGATGTTTCAGCATCCTTAAATGCTTGTTCAACTATTTGGCCCATGTAGACATAACAGGTGGAAAGGGCATTTATTATTAATATCATTATTATTAATTAATAGTAAAGACACATTAGGTCTATGTCTATGATTACACATACTTTGACACAAAGGTTTTTTTACGGTTTTGGGGAGTTGTGGCCCCCATCGGTCCTGAGATTTTTTCTGTCTCTGATTCTGCTTTCTCCAGTCTATGATTATTCTAAAGGTTATTAATGATATATTATTTGGTATATTATTAGGTATATAATTTGCCGATGGCCACCCCACCCTGAATGTGCCCGATCTTGTCTAAACTCAGAAGCTAAGCAGGGTTGGGCCTGGTTAGTACTTGGATGGGAGACAGCCTGGGAATACCAGGTGCTGTAGGCTAAAATTTTTATTTTATCCCCTATATTATGTATTTTATTATTATTCCTTCCTTTCCATATTTCTCTTTCCGCTCCCCTTTTTCCTTCACCCCCTTCCCCTTTTTCCATTCCCTGTTCCATTTCTAATTGTTATTAATGATATATTATTTGGTATATTATTAGGTATATAATTTGCCTGCGGCCACACAACCCTGAATGTGCCTGATCTTGTCTGATATCAGAAGCTAAACAGGGTTGGGCCTGGTTAGTACTTGCATGGGAGACCGCCTGAGAATACCAGGTGCTGTAGGCTAAAAATGTTATTTTATCCCCTATATTATGTATTTTATTATTATTCCTTCCTCTCCATATTTCTCTTTCCCCTCCCCTTTTTCCTTCACCCCCTTCCCCTTTTTCCATTCCCTGTTCCATTTCCCACCTCCCTTCCCCCCGTTTTTTCATTTTATTTCCCCACTCCCCTTTTTTTTTTATTCACAGGTCATGCATTTCTCTTATGATTTTTATTATGCTTGTGTGTTGCTCCAATGAGATTTTTCTGTGCTTATTTAATGTGTTATTATTTTACTTTTATATATAGGTTATTTTTGGATGTATCCAATATTTCATCTCTGTCCTTTTAAGATTTATTATTTGTATGTTGTTCATTCATCTAGCTATTTGTTTTCATTTGTTAGTAGGAATATGTTTAAACTGCTTAAAAATAGGCTCTAGTGCTTTATGATTGTCATGTATAATGTTGTCCAGCAATGAAACAGGGTTAAATTTGTGAAATTGAAAGTACCCGCCCACCATCCGGACTGGCCAATCACAACAGTAAAGGTGATATAAAGGACACCCCTTTTGACCATTGAATTCAACCCACGATGAAGTCCTTAGTGACGAAACGCATAGGGCGTTTCCCAAAGAGGCGAGTTTGTGGCTGAAATTACTGCACGAACGGAGAGAGTACCTTGGAGCTGTTGCTATTTTGCTTGGGACTGCTGTCGCTTCCGGTTTTGCAGTTGCCTGCTGGTGAGCAGTGAGAGCTGTGGGAGGTGTATCTGGAGGGAGTTTCTGACCCTGTTGCTGATTATTACATCATCTGGATGTGGTGGCTCCAGTGCACCTTGCTGAACCAACAGATACAACAGAGGTGGTACCAACGGGGCAGGCTGATACATTTCCTTCTCAGCTTCAAGGCGATTGAGTATTTCTCATAAATGCTATTATTTTTACTCTGTTTGTGAGTGCGCTTTTTATATTTTAAAATCCCATAAATACTGTTTTATACTTTATCACACTAGGAGTGCGCTTGTTTTTTCTTCTTGTTTTCTGTATATATATATATATATATATATATATATATATATATATATATATATATATATATATATATATATATATATATATATATATATTGGCACTGAGTGCTCATTTGCATGTCATTTCCCAGAATCCCTTGCTGCAGTGGAAGCGCTGTATGCTGGGCGATAATGGGGAAAGACAGGGTTGCAGACCTGTCTAAGTCATGCAAATGAACATATAGTAATATTTACAGTTGCTTTATGCTTTACTGTGGAGGGTTTTTGTCACTTTTTTAACTACCATAACCTTAATAATTGTGGTGAATACCTAGTCTAGTCTCAAACCAGCTTAGCCATTACAACCAACCTCACACTGATGATACCCATCAAGGTTGAAACATGTCTGTGAGTGGGATTAATGGCTTTGCATCTCATCCCAGCCTCTGTCTAAAAGCTGTGTTTAAATCAGCATGCATTGGCTTGAGGATTTGCATGTGTAATACGAGCTTGAGACAAAAGGTGGCACTGAGTGCTCATTTGCATGTCATTTCCCAGAATCCCTTGCTGCAGTGGAAGCGCTGTATGCTGGGCGATAATGGGGAAAGACAGGGTTGCAGACCTGTCTAAGACATGCAAATAAACATACAGTAATATTTACAGTTGCTATATGTATATATATATATATATATATATATATATATATATATATATATATATAAACGTTTTAAGTTATGGTGGGTGAAAAAGGCAACAAGAAACCTACACTGTATTGCATATAGCAAACAAAATGAACACTTGTGAGAACATTCACGTCTTAGGCAGATCTGCAAACTTGCCTTACACCATTATCCCCAGCATACAGTGCTTCCACTGAAGCAAGGGATTCTGGGAAATGATATGCAAATGAGCACACAATGTGTCACCTTTATGTCTCAAAAAACATTGTTACATGGAGCCCATATAACCTAATGCTCGCTGTTAACACAGCTTTAAAGCACAACATGGGAACCTAATACATAGGTTTTAATGTGCAAAAATAGATCTAACGTTTGTGGTAACTCGTTACCCCTTCATTAGGCAGGTGCAAAAAGGACTATTGTGAACAAGTAAATATATATATATATATATATATATATATATATATATATATATATATATATATAGTGTTCGACAAACCTATACATTTGCTCGCCCCGGGCGAGTGGATTTAACATCGTGGCGAGCTCCTATTAGCCAAAGCAGCACACATTTGGTACTAGGCGGCGAGTAGATTTTTTTGTGTGGCGAGTAGACTTTTTGGTGATTTGTCAACCACTGCGTAGGGCCAGCGTTGATTTGCAGCAGAGAGAGAGACACGCCGAGGAGCCTGTGTGGAGAGACATTCACGGAGAGCTCCGGCAGTGATTCCCTGCATTGGCAGACAGTGAAGCTCGCGAGAGCCGGGCCGCGTCACACACCGCGTCACACGCTACGGCCGAACACGTGACACGGAAGTAGCAGAGATTGCGGAGAGGACTGGTAACCGACGCTTCTACACGAGTGTGAGAGACTCGCTAAATACTCTCTACTGCTTGTTATTTACTCACAAAATGTGAGTTGATTACTTATATTTTATCAAGTCTTTTTTAGATTAAAACGATTTTACACATATATTGTTCCCTTCCATTATTTCCTCCCCATCCTCCCCCCCCCTCTTATGAGATCCATCCATAGAGATACGTGAGTGCCAGAAATAAGAAGTGCATGCAGCAGCTGCAGCTGAGTTCCCGTGGAGAAGAAATCTGGAGATCCAGCAGCGACAGAGTTAAAGCTACGTTGGCGAGTCCCATAGAGGATTACATGCTCAAACTTATCATATCTGTGTAAGCGCATCCCTTACCATCCTAAAGTCTATGTTAATTTTTAGATATACTGCCCTATGATCTCTTTTTGTGTTTTCTCTTCCCTGTCATATTTGCGCCTAGGTCACTTTTCTCCAGATCTTCAAGGCGGCGATTGTGGAGCCGCAGACCTAAATTGGCTGCAGTGTGTAGGGATAGGTGTACACCAGAGTATGTACCTCATTTAAAACATTGGCTCTTTAAGTGGTGTGAATTATATCTTCCACAGGAACAAACTGTTTAGATTTGCGCTGTGTGTTTCTTTTTTATATATGTAACCAAGCTGTGCAGTGTGAAATGAGTGAAAATAAAACAGCTAAAAAAGGGTAATCAGGTAATCTAATCCATCTAGTGATGACCCACGTGTCCAAATCGGGGGAGTCTGTGTTCAAGTATCGCCAAAGTAAAAACAAAAACACAAGAAGAAATGCAAATATATCATAACACATCTCGGGTGTGAGGGCTTAGCAAAAGTGACTCTCCATGCATGTAAACCAGCGGGTAAACTAATCAATGTCAGTGTCATGTACATCCTAGCTAAATGATCAGTCAAAAATAGAGCAGGTATATTTTATCATACACATGTTTAACTATAAAATAGCTATTGCGTGGAGCTATCAATAGACACTCAACTTAGACATTATCAGATATATGAAAATGCATCCCTTGTGTTTTCTGTTCTCTAGAGGATTGTGGCTTTTTCCTCTTAAGGTTGAGTGGTCCTTTGATTATATATATTTTATTGTTGTTACCTTATTTATATTGCATATTTTCCCTTTCTTGCATTTGCTTGTTATATTTTTTCACCACTGGGTGGTGCTGTGGCAATGTATTAAGGAAGCGCCGGGCAGTTTATTTCTGTTTCCATGATCAGATATATGTCAAGGCAACAATAGTACAGTAACATGAAGTAATAGTATAAATAACTGGTGTACATAGGAAAACAGAACAGTTTTTTTCTATGGTGTATTTATCTGTTATATGCAACAATCCTAATATTAATCACAGTATGTATCTCATAGGGAAGCAAAATGTTAGCCAAATCAATGGGGGCAAGCAGCTTAGCTTATTATATTCCAACAGACAGGCTACATACCTGTAGGTAGCAGAGCTGTCTGTGAACCAACACAGGCAGGCTAAATATCAGTCCATATACATATACATAAGGATTGTCCAGAGTCATATTAACTAAGAGCTATAATTCATACAGACATCACCTTGTGTCATAATCACTTACAATGTTAGACACAATGCAAGAGAGCTACAGATCTATACGAACAAAATATCACAGTTCCATACATGCCCTGTGCCTGGAACAAAAATATTCGAGTGTCCATCAAAGTGCCTATGGAGGTAAGAAAACATCATGCTGCAGCCGGCGTTATTGAATCCAGAATTGATACACAGTGACTATTCCTGTCAAGGCTAAAGATGTTGGCATTATCACAAAATTACCTCTTGCTTCCAATACAGTTGAACATCCCATTCGACCAGTCATTAGAGAGATTGATAGTAATCTTCAATTAGTTGCACTGTATTTCATGCCAGCATTCAAATGGCAGAGTGTCCTGTGAGGGATTGAACCTCCACCAGAATGTGGCCTTTATGCCAAATGTACAGTATATACATACAGTATCATCATCCAGAAGAATAAAAAGAGTGGAGATAAGGCTCAAATAGAGTGGAAGATGCCCTCAGTTAGGTCTAAGTATCAAGACATCAGCAAAGTGATACAGCATATAGACTAGCTTTCCAGTGTCACACCAATTAAAGAAAACATGATAGTTGTAGCTCTTCATAAAGTCCATGTGGTGTTATGGTGGATAGAGTGTACAGTAGATCAGATGTACTTCCAGATGCAGAAGCTAATTGTCCCTGTCACCACCTCTGGTTTGTCACGTGGGCAATAGGCATACAGAGAAGTGTTGCCAAGGAATGGCCTAATAAACATATGACTATATTTTGATATACTGTATACAGTTAGAAAATTACCTAAGTGGTACAGGTGAACATAAAAATAAACCATAATTTAAAGATGTAGCCAGGTCCCCTCGGGCTACTAATTCTCTGGCCCCTCTAGCACTGTAAGTCCAAGTAAAGATTTGGCAGTGTTGGGAGCAAATCTTGCAGGGCCTGGCTATATTGTTATGTGTGTCTTACCTAGTGCAGTTCAGGAGAAGTCTGGTATTACAAGGGGGCCTATGAGTGATAGGAGGCTGGCTTACAAGCCACTCCCCTGGGAAGTACAGTAGGGGGTTTCCCTCTAGAGGTTAGAGTAAGGGTTCAGGGAGTTAGATCTGTGCTGCCCTCCCTGCTTTGATGACGCAGAAGTAAGTCTCTCCTGGACAGGAGAGGGCTGAGGCCTTGCCCTGTTAGGGTTTAAGGTATGCTGAGGAGGGGTGCTCAGGGCCTCTTGCCCGGGGTACTGCCTTCAGGGAATGGAACCCGAAATGATGTACTGAACCTAATTAACTCCAGTTATACCCTTTCTGGTGTTATGTCTGGAGTGTGAACACTAAGATGAGTTGCCTATGGGGTTCATCCTGGCTGCACCAGAATCCTCCTGGGCTGGAGGCATTGCGCTGTCTGAAGAACCATCACTGATAGCCTGTCCTGATGTCTCCCTACACCATCGCGGAGATCTCAGGCCTTCTGTTCTACCTAACAGGTATGCACCAGCATCAGAATACACCGGTAACTATATGATCTCACTTAGGGTGGGGGAAAAGGTACTACAATGATATAAATAAATGTTATATCAAAGAAATGTTCTGTTCAGAAAATAAGATCACAGATTATTCCCTTGAATGTTTTAATTAACTCCACTGGAGTGGGGGTGTACAGGTGAGTACAGATGAGTACATGTGAGTAAAGATGAGTACAACTTTAAATCATCCAATCTTCTGTATATTACATTTCTAAAAAGCAACAAATTTGCAGAGCATAGTGAAGTACTGCATAAAAGTTTACGACATTAAAAATAAGCCACTTACAATTTGGCAGTTAAAAAAGGCATGAAATTGTAAATCCCGGCACAAAGATACAGAATACAGCAGCTGGACTCAAAACGCTGCATTGTATATGAAGCGTGCTCTCCACCTGATGGCTGCAATTGAAACAGAACTGAGCAAATATTAAAGACTAACCAATTAGATAACAAACAACAGTAATCTATGATAATAAATCTCTCCCTGCAGCTGGTTGAGTTTCTCACCCAGCGAGAAAATACATATGGAAAAAACAGACCTAAAGCACACAGGAGAAATAATAACAGAACACACCGTAGTGTACTCTGTATAGTAAGGAGAAAGTACTGCTGTATTAGTTTGCACTTACACAGTAGATGTTAAATACAGGCAGAATGATGTTCCAATCCAGCAGAGGAACTTGGAAGAGAGGGGGTCCAAACTGCTGGGCTCAACTTTGAAGGAAAAAAGAACCAAACTGCTAGGCTCAACTGGCCTCCCCTCTCAGTAGTGAACGGCCAATAACATAAGAGTTGAGGAAAAAAGTGAAGCGCAAAAGTAGCGTCACGCAAAATATTTATTAAACAAACATTAAAAGATATATCTGAAGAGGGAACACTCTTGTGGAGAACAACACTATAAGCTGTGGAGGTTTTCTAACACAGCACAGACTACAGAAACTGTCACCAGTCCAAATCTTGCGAGACGAGATTAAGCCTCATGTGAAGCGGAAGTACGCAGAGCGCATGGAGGTGCCGGCAGTGAGGAATGCAGGACTCTCCCTCTGACCAGAGAAGGATGGAGGCAGGACTTTGAGTCATCGTGGAGTGTTCCCTCTTTGGATATATGTTTTAATGTTTGTTTAATAAATATTTTGCGCAATGCTACTTTTGCTCTCTGCTTTTTTCCTTATCAACTCTAATGTGATTGGCCGTCCACTACTAAGAGGGGAGCCCAGCAGTTTGGATCTTTTCTCCTTCATAGTTGAGAACTTTGCAGTTCAGCTCCGGATATCGAAAAAGAGAAAAAAAAGAGAAAAAAACCAGCGCACCGCCAAAGTGGGTCCCAAGCAAATGTATTGTAAAAGATCTTCTTTATTTAATCCATCTAAAAGTGGAGGTTAACACCCTCCTACGCGTTTCGTGTAAACATACACTTTATCAAGGAGTATACAATACATATTGGACCTGTTTGGAGATGATCCCTGAATAAAGAGTCCATTGATAATACATGCCAATGTTTACGTAAAATCATTTTAATTTGATTACTATTCCTACTATATTGAGAGATAAATAGTGGTACATCAGAATTCTTACCAATGGAATTTTTCCTATTAATAGAATATTTGTCACTCACCCTCTCCCATCCATAGTAATCAAATTAAAATGATTTTACATAAACATTGGAATGTATTATCAATGGACTCTTCATTGAGAGATTATCTCCAAACAGGTCCAAAATGTGTATTTAGAAGAGCTAAAACCATAGCTGGATTTATATCACCTAGTGATATTTTTACAGAGGACCTAAGGAGGAAAGATTTCCTTACAAAGGGATCTTATCAATGTGGAGCATGTAACGTGTGCAGGTATATGGCACCTTCCAAAAGTTTTTCATCCGGCAGTTCACAGAGGCAATTTAGGATTGAAAGTTTCCTCAATTGTAATTCTAATTTTGTTATATATTTACTCTCTTGTGGCTGCGGGATGAAATATGTAGGAAGAACTACACGTATGTTAAGAGTGAGGATACAGGAACATGTCAGACTTATCAAAAAGGGCGACTTGATACATCCAGTAGCTAAACATTTTATGTAGTGCATTAGTGGAGGTATAAAAAACTTCAGCTACTTAGCCATTGATAAAGTTAAATTTAATGAACGAGGGGGAGACACAATCAAACGTTTAGATCGTTTAGAATCCAATGGATTTTTTTGTTGAATACAAAAGCCCCTTATGGTATCAATGTCGAATGGAATCTTGTTCATTTCCTGGGAGAATAGAACAGTTAATACATTGTTCACTTTTCTTCACATATTTTCATCAACCTGTTTCCATTTTGTTTAAATTAAAGAGATTTAAGGGACCCTTTGCATATATTGTATATATTGATATGAGATTGAGATATTGTTCAGCATAGACATTGGATGTTTATTGTGTCAATGTATAGTATACTGTTTGCATAATAAAAATATAACATATGGATCAAATATGGGAGATATAAATACTCTTTGTGATATTGAAAAATACTTATAGAAGAGGGATGGTAAAAGGTGGGGTTTCAAAGGATCTTACCTCTTGCACCTATAGTAAAATCTTATCCTTGTATCTATACTAATTATTATGTGACATGAGATATGCATGAATATACATACATTTATTTATTTGTTCATATATAATCTCTAGCTTTATATTTCTATTATATTTCTGTGTATCTGTGTCTATTTCTCTGAATGAAGTTTTTTGTGTATCCTCTTGAGCGAAAGGTTTGTGGATGGAATTGCATTCAGAATTAATTAGTCAAGTAATAATGATTTTTTTGTATATTGATGGAGACTGTATGGAAATAATTTAATAAGTGACGATCATTTAGTTTCCATCATATGTGCAGGGAACCATTGATATCTTTTTTATTTTATTTTAAATTGATATAAATACTACATAGTGTCCAATGGAGGTTTTTCTAGTATGTTTATTTAACATGTGTTAGTTAACATGTGTTTTTTTTAAATTTCTGTATATACACAATTGTTGATAAAACGAATGAATTGTCTCTTTAATAAAGTTATTGTATATTGGTACTTTTTTCCTACATTTGCCCAAATACTGATGACTCAGAGGGGCGTACCCACTGTAGGGATTTAATCCCATGTGTAGTGCTACTCTCTCCTATGACTCCAGTGTGACTCGTCACTGAGGGAGGGAGTCAGTGCCCGGCAGTGACCTTGTGGGTCCGCCCCTGGTGTTGACGTGGAGCAGTTCTCTCAGCGATCACTGGGGAAGGAACGCCATGGGGATTATGGTCATGCTTACCGGGTCTCCTTCTTAATGGATGGCTGAACGCGAGGTAGGAGGCGATTTGTAGCATCTCATTTAGATGTTATGGAGGATCTCATGGGGCGATCCCAGGGAGCTAGTCGCGTCATCACGCATTATGGGTGTGTTTATGACGTCTGTTTTGTTGTGAAAATATTAAATGATTATGTGTATATAAAGGTAGTGATGTATATGTATTGCATTCTCCTTGATAAAGTGTATGTTTACATGAAACGCGTAGGAGGGTGTTAACCTCCACTTTTAGATGGATTAAATAAAGAAGATTTTTTACAATACATTTGCTTGGGACCCACTTTGGCGGTGCGCTGGTTTATTTCTCTTTTTCTATTTGCCTTCTGAGACCAGCATCTCCCTACCAGGCTGCACGCCTCCACAGGATATTGGAAAATGGAATTTTGTGAGTATCATTCATTACTGAATTTTTATTGTGAGTCCAGGAACCATCCCAATGAGGGCTTGATTTAGGTTAGGTTATTTTAGCCTTTTTCTTGCCCTTCAGGGATTATTGGTTCTTCTGGGGACTTTACTTCAGTTTTCTCACATACCCTCATGTCCTATATTGTTCATCTGTTTATTGCAATCATACAAGGGATTAAGCGTTGAGCGCCTTTATCACTTCAATTGTTTTTCAGCACCGGATATCCCCTGCTACAATACTGTATTTAATAAAAGCCCCCCGATCACCTGTTAGAGGCGCACAGGTAGAATGACTGATTCAGTCTCTTACTGCGCGTCTCTTACAGACTGGTGGAACCAGGTAGGATTCCCACAGGGCGAGTCCCATTCAAATGCAGGAACCCCCGCTGTGTTAATCCGATAGGCAATTACAGCCTGCTGTGGACCATCGTGTGGATTTTTCAGCAAATTCGCCATGCTTTTTTCCTGTGATGCGGTAGAGAATAGGCTTCTACATCTGTAGCAATTGCTGATGACTCAAGGAATATTATCTGAATAAATATGTAGCACAGAGTGATGGAGGAGAAGCACATCTTGATACCACCATGATGTAGCAAGAATCAGGCCAGAGACAGACGGAGAGGCACAGAATGATTGATTCCACCAGGATGTGAGGACATAGTGATTTCACCATAAAGAGGAGGTTAAAACCAAGATGAAGGAAATAGAAGTTTTATCATGATATTAAGAATGACCCCACTCAGAAAGAAAGCTATGCCACCATTTTTAAGAATATCATAACTTATTTGGAACGTAACCGCTATTTTGTACTATTTTTATGTAAGCATTTTTCAGCAAAATAAACGTTTATTTGTATGTGATGAAGCAGAATTACTGAGGTCTGTTATGCTGGAGTAATTAGGAAAGAGATGTTAAAGGACCTTTACTTACACACACACACACACTTAAATGTGAACATATATACCCTTTTTAAATATATTGGGGCTATATGACAATGAGAAAAATAAGGAGAAAGTACAGTAGTGGAGAAGCAAGAAACAACAATGAAAACAACAAATGGAGTGATAGAAAGAAGCAAACATGAAAGAAGGTAGAGAGCATAGAGAGAGAATAAAGAAAAGTGCAAGAGATAGGTGAAGGCTCTAAGTGTCTCTTCATTTATGGTACTGTACCGTACACCCATATCCCCAAAAAATGGACAGATACAATATAGAGTAACAACGGTATCTGCATTATGTCTCTTGCTCTTTGAAGCCTATGTCTAATGTACTGTACAGAATAAATTGGCTTTACTTCTATTTTTTATTATTCTGATTACATACTTTGTTATAAAATCCCCTAGCAATGTCTCCTATTTTAGAAAAATAATAATGCAGAAATATTTTTTGCAGTATTTTATTTTTAAATGATTGCCACATATATTTTATTCCTTCAAAAAAATCAACAAGCTGCAACATGATTAATTAGCTGCTCATATATCTGTTAAGAAATAATATAAATGTAAAACGGTAACAGTACTGTAAGTTCAATTAGCACAGATTGCTTTGCACATTCTAATGTTTAAAAATCTGAATGTTCTTTGGGTTTGAAAAGTCACTGGCCTGGATACATCAAGTGCTGTAAGCAAACAATGTTCTATTACCGGCCCCCAAAAATACTTTGTTTTTATAGTGGAATACAGTACAGCAACGTTACAAATATCGGATCCAGTCAAACATAAGACTAATACAGGAAATTTGGTGTATCATTGGCCATACATCTGGTCTGATATTTATTGTAATTCCTCCTAAGGGGGTAATGGGAGGGGTTAACCCTTAATTACCGTTTTGTTTATAGTGTTGGTGCCACTGAGAGGAGGATGAGGAGGACGGGGATGATCTTAATCCCAGCAGCGATAAGTACTACTTTTATTACTATAGAGTGGCTGACTATTGATTGCTTTTCAATGGGCAAAAGCGATATTAGCCACATCTGGCTAATAGGACATTGCCCATTACTGTGTTTGGTGGTGGTGGGGGAGGTGGGGGTGTTGATTGTGGTAGAGGGGGTAAGGGAAGGTAGCTGCTAAAGTAATGAATGGGTTAACCCCTCTCGCAACAATCCCTGTAGGCCTAATAACCCACCCTGGAGCAACTACCCTCTTCACCCACCCCCTCTACCAGGTAACCAGTAACAAACTACAAAGTACCAGTAACAAACCAGGTACTTTGGTTTCACCCCTTCATTACCAATTATGAATTCTATAATAATTTTACATTTAATATCAAATAATAGTAATAACAATAATATACATAACTATAAGATTCATACTCTTCTAAACATCACTATGTATCTATGTATATCACAATGTATTGTTTGGGCATTTAACTACACGTCCTCTGTTCATATTAGTTATTATTATCATCTTTGGATAAATATTATACAAACAAAATGTTAATATACTGTATACAGTTTTTCGATCTGCTTACATTTTAGGCTTACATGTATTAATCTTTAACTGTGAAGCTGAATTATTATTATATATATATTATGCAATTTTGAAAGTATTTATCAGAAATGCTACAAAGAGACAATCCCAATGTGCAAAATGAAAGACAACCTAGGGTTAAACTCCAAGACTATTAAAGCCAAGGGCATGCATAATCGCATCACTAAAACCATTGAGGAAGCAACACCCTGTTGTGAAACGCGTAGGGTTAAGGGTTAATACAGGTGTTTTTTGGATTTCCTCCAGCTGCATGTCAACATACTGTACTTGTGACGTCATCCAAGGAGGCCGGTCTGTGAACGCGATTGGCGAGTAGAGGCAGGCACATAGAGCGCGTCTGCAGAGGATTAAGCAGATCAGTCGGGATTCCATCTTCCGAATTATGACTAACACCTTTTCATGAGCAGAATTCTGATTTTAACCATCTTCAAGATGTCAAGAAGAAGCTATTTTTATTAACAATTTGTATTAACAGTTTGTATGTTTTTTAAGTCCTCTTGTTAAATTTGTGAGTCTATTAATTCTCAAACACTTTACTACTGTAATCAAAGACTAGAGCCAATATATTACTTACCTTTCCTTGCTCAAACTGCAAATTCAACTCAATTGGATAACCATTAAAATTGTAGCAATTGTGCATACTTATCCCCTGAGGTATTACACTATATATATATATATATATGTTTATTCTTTCCACATATGATTATCCCACGGTATTTATGGAGAAGAATACCACTCTACAAGCAGACCCTGATTGAAAAGATTGCCATCTGATATTGGGTTTCACTTTGCATGTAATTATTTATTCACATTTATCCTAAGCGCCATTTAAAGTTGTTTCTGAGACTGCTAGCTGCAGTACTTGACTCTATTTTCAATGAAATAACAAGTGTAATGCTGCCACATAAAATATCATAGCAATCTACAATAAGTAGCAAAGTAATTAGAAACATATGTGAAATGGTGACTTATCATATCGTTAGAAGAGGGGAAAACAGCATAAGAGTCTCATGCATTCAAGGAACTAGAATGTGTATTTTTCTGGAAAGAGCTTGTCACTGAGCTTATCACTGAGTTGGAACCGAATGAACAGACAGTGGATCTCACACTCATGTACAGTAGAACGGAGATTCAAAGCAAAAAATCAGCTGAAAGAATTGTCACAAAGTATACACTCTATACTTTTTTACTGATTCAAATCTATCTCTATATCTCTATATCTCTATATCTCAACATCATTTGCAGAACAAAAGGATCTGAACTTTAAGAGGCAGTCAGGGAGTTAACACTAGCAGTTATGGTGATACTTGTTTGTACATTAATATCTGCTTCTTTGATTTGATGTTTGTTTGATACTTGTTTGTACATTAATATCTGCTTCTGTCCACTGAAGTTTGCCTTCATCATTGTGTGTACAGTATATGTAAAATTGAGAAACATTTCCATCTATACATCCAAACTTAGATTCATTAATTTAATGCTACCACCTTTTTTTCAGAATATGTGAAATGTACCAATAATTTCTCATTTAAATTGTATGTTCACTGTGACTGGGTGTTTTCCCTTTCTACTGGCTTTGCAGGAAAAGTCTAAAGTATCTCTAGCTATTGAGTGCAGCGGGGAGGTGGTTAATCTCAACCTGTAGCAATTAACCAGCTTCCACCTTGCTCATTAGTCAGGTTTAAAGGTTTAAAAGCCTGTTTGACAGTAGTCTTATGACTCACTTTCCAGGGAGGCACCTTGTGTGGAGAACACACAGCACTTAACATTCTGATCCAGAAAGGTAAACAGCCTGAACCGCTGTGGAGAGACCACTTTCCACCCTAGCCGAGACAGGAAGTAGCTGGGTCTCTGAAGGTAAATTTTCCTAAAACTGACTTGTGGTTTATTGTTGGTAAGGGGATTAGCCCTCTAATTTATAGATAGGGTAAACACTTATAGTCAGCTCTCCAGAGAGGAGCTATAGGCCTGTTTAGTTTTGCTCCGTTATGCTGAACACAAGCAGTATTTATGTTATTAAAGCGTTGGCTAATAAAATCATATATTATTCTCAACTAAAATATGTCTCCTGTTTTAAACTTCTGCATGCATCTCCGACACACACACACACACACACACACACACACACACACACACACACACACACACACACACACACACACACACACACACACACACACACACACACACACACACACACACACACACACACACACACACACACACACACACACACACACACCAGTGCCTCTAAAATGTATATGTTTATACTGCGTCTAAATTTGTGTAATCATTGTACTGTAGCTTATAATTCCTTTTATCACTAAATAGTCCATGTGTCAAACTATCTTTCCACTATCTTCCCCCATACTAAAGAACATTTAATTTGAAAAGCAGCTGAGCTCTTCTACAGCATGCAGTAGACTGCATCACAGCATATTGAATAGGAACTCTAAATGATATTGAGTGACACCCATGAGCTTTAGAAACCATTTTCATACATCTGCCTAACAAAACAAATCTCTGTTTCCTCTCTATTGCTCAACCCACGCAATACTCAAATATCACAATAGGGTACATGCATGCTCATACTACAGTGATAACAATATGAATTATTCTGCGTATTTAATTGACACCGTTATTTCTTAATTGTTAATTATTTTTTTTCTTCCAATTTGTTAATTAAACACCCCTATCCCTCCTGGCATGAAGTATAGGATGTACAGTCAAAAATAGAACACAATCAGTCCCAGGATATTAGTAGTGTCTTTACTACTGTTTCTTTAAGTAGGATTGCTGCTTAAAGGTGTATGGGTGCTGTGCATTTACCTTGGTTTCTTCTCAGGGGTACTCGTGGATCCGTGCAGGCTCTTGACAAGTTGTGTAGATAAAAAAAGTGTGCCAGGAACTTTTAACTGGTTTATTGCAACATAAACTGGTAGCAGCAACTGAACAAGTTTTTTAGCATATTGAAACTGGTACTTTCAATCCCTCTTACTAAGACTTGCAGTGGCTCATCTATTTTATAGCACCTTTTGCCCTGCTCAGGACAGATCAGAGAAAACTGCCTCCTTAAAACTCCTGGCAGATTTTATCCTTAGGCCGGTTCTATACTGCGTGCGCTCGCTAAGCTATGCGCGCGTGGCAGTTTTAGTTGGCTGAGGTTAGTCAGCCATTCTATAATGGTGCCGCGCATGCGCGCACAGCAGGGAGGGTGGAACCGGCCGACAGGGAGGAAGATGGAGAAAATAAAAAATTTGTGCCGCTACCGCCGCTGAAATTTATGTGTGTATGTGTATGTATGTGTGTACAATGTTAATAAAATAAATTATTAAAAGTATTCATTTATTTCTAAACTTATTTAAACACACACACACACACACACACACATACATGTAAAGATATACATACACATACAGCACCTCACTCGCGCACAGTATACACACAAAAAGAGTGCTGCACGTGCCGTCGCGCGCACGCCGCACACAGTATATAACGAGCCTTAAGCTCTACGATATGGAACCACTCGCTACAGTAGTGTAGGTTCTTCTTAGCACCTTCTCTAGGAAACCCCTAATACTGGGATATTGGCTCTATACTAAAATAAAAGGTGTTACAATTACAGCTAATTACAGATGCAGCAGCCATTATTTTAACAAATCTCGAAATGGAATTTTGAGATATGCCCGAGATCCTTGCGAGTTGACCCGGGACAGACTAATGGCCGGAGTAACAAAGCAGGGGTTTTTAATGAAATTCTAACATTACAGTAATGTAGCAGGGGGTCTCCAGAGCTGAACCGCATTGATTTCAGGTCCGGGGACCTCCTACTTCCCGAGATACAGGCGCCATTATGGGGTGCCGGTATCCCCATGTTAAAATCCTGTGGGTCATGTGACCGTGGGATCTAAACATAGCAGAAGGATACCGGCACCCCTTACAGGGGCCTGTTTCTCTGGAAGTAGGGGGTTCCCGAGGCTGAAATATACTTTGTACAACTCACGAGACCCCCTGCTCCCTCACACTTGTATCAAACATCCCCTGCCATAAAAAATCATTACGCTTGTGTATTCTGATAATTGAAGCCTATAACTTTTTTCTCCTGCCTGAGGCAGAGCGGGTGTGGTTAGTTAATTGCTAACCTAACACACCTGTGTTGGGTGTGGTTGGTAAATTGCTAACCTAACACACCTGGTGGGTGTCCCTATTTAAACAGAGGCTTCTAACGAATTCTGAGCTTGCGTATACTGATCTGAGTGGTTGATTTAAGTGCTGGTTGTTTGACGTGTACAGTTTGATCCAGAAGTAGTTTTTGAACAAGGAAGCGGTTAAACAAGGTATAGTAAATTGGAGTACAGTTAATTGTTAATACTTATAAACTTCAGAGTTGCTAGAATAAGCAGGTTTGGAAATGCCACTCAATGCACATCTTGCCACATGTATGTGCATTTGGAGCCGCTGTTCCAAGGAGCATACTGCTGTGAGAAGCGTGAGCGGGTAGTCTCTTTCGAGTTAGTGATTGCTGATCTGAAGAGGCAAATTGCAATATTGAGGGACATTGGCAATCTTGAAAGGGGTTTAGAGCTCACTGAGCAGGCCCTTGCTTCGACTAGTGGTGCAGATGTTGGATGTTAGTAAGGAGCAGGTAGGTAGCTTGGTTGCTGTTAGTGAGGAGCAGGTAGGTAGCTGGGTAACAGTTAGAAGGGGAAGCAGGGGCAATAGGAAGAGACAGGTAATTTATGAGCTGAACCATCCCAATAGATTTACCATATTGAGTGAAGATATTGGGAGTGTTAGGGCAGAAATGGCGAGGGTGGGGGAGACTGATTCCTCTAGCAGCCAGGGGAATAGTTCCTCCAGCACAGAGGGGACTCAGGATGCTTAGATACCAAGGAAGATTGTGGTGGTAGGGGACTCCATTATTAGGAAGGTAGATATCTGTTGCCATGACCACATGAACCAAACAGTTAGTTGTCTTCCGGGTGCTCGGGTTCGGCACATTGCGGATAGAGTAGACAGATTGTTGGAGGAGGGGGGGGGGGTAGGGCTGGGATTGACCCGGCAGTTTTGGTACATGTTGGCACCAATGACAAAGTTAGAGAAAGATGGAGTGTCCTAAAAAATGATTATTGGGATCTAGGCCAAAAGCTTAAGGCAAGGACCTCCAAGGTAGTATTTTCTGAAATACTACCAGAGCCACGTGCTACCGCAGGGAGACAGTCAGAGATTAGGGAGGTTACTGTATGGCTAAGGAAGTGGTGTAGGAAAGAGGGTTTGGGATTTTTAGAGCACTGGGACTCCTTTTCTGAGAGGTGCCATCTATATTCTAGGTACGGATAGCACCTCAATGAAGAGGGATCTTCTGTGCTAGGGGGGAGAATGTTAAAAAGGTTGGAGGAGAGTTTAAACTAGGATGGAGGGGGAGGGAAATGAAACAGATAACTAACTAAATACAATAGAAGAGGAAATAAGGGGTTTTGGAGGTAGAATATGGGCAAGTTTGAGTTTGACAAGCAGCGAGACACCAATAGTACATAGAGATAATAATAGAAAACTTCTAAAGACTAAACAAAGTTGGCGCGAAAAGGAAGGAGCAGATAAGATAATTGTAAAGGCTGAAAAAAACTGAAATGCATGGTTGCTAATGCAAGAAGCCTGACAGATAAAATGGGGGAGCTTGAATTAATAGCTGCAAGGGAGCAGTATGATATCATAGCCATTACAGAAACATGGTTGGTTTATACTCACGACTGGGCAGTTAATTAGAGGGTTATTCCCTTTTTCGGAAGGATCAAGCAAATAGAAGAGGAGGTGGAGTATGTTTATATGTTAAACTGGATCTAAAGCCTATAATAAGGGAAGATGTTTATGAAGGGAATGATGAAAATGAAGAGACCTTGTGGATAGAAATTAGCAGTGGAGGTAAACGTATAAGGAAAATGTTTGTAGGGATATGTTATAAACCACAAAATATCTGTGAGATTGAGGAAGCTAAAATACTTTTGCAAATGGAGAAGGCATCAAAACTGGGTCATGTTTGCATAATGAGTGATTTTAATTCTCCAGACATAGAGTGGGGCAATGAGATTAGCATTGCAACAAAAGGAAACAGGTTTTTGGGGGTGCTGAAAAACACTTTTATGACCCAAATGATTGAGGAACCAACCCAGAGAGGGGCAATACTGGATTTGGTAATATCAATCAATTAATAAACACACATATGCCCAACAAGCTCTGAGAAACCACTAACGTGTGTGTGTGTGTCTAAATGTATACAACTGTGAGGAGTCTGGGATTGTGGCGCCCGCGCCCTGGTTTCTCCTCACCTTCTTTAACCCCCGCTGCCGTGGTGCGTGCCCCTCGCTGGTGCCGCTTACCTCTTGCTGCCCTGGGGGTTCCCCGCCGTCCTCAGCGTTCTCTCGGTCCTGCGGGATCTTTCCTCTCCCATGCGGCTTCCATGTGTCCCGGCCGCGCACGTGAACAGCGCGCCGGGTGAACAGCGCGCGCCGGGTGAAGATAATGTATTCACTGCTCTAGCAGTGAAACCCCGCCTCCAGCAGACTAATAGGACCTCCTGCCAAAACAAGAGTCCTCACCTGCCTGCCAATCAAGTGGACCTATCCAGGATGGCTCCACGCACTCCACCGGGTCTGCCCCTATCTCTGATTGGTCAGCCACACTTTATAATGCCTGTCCTCTCACTCACTCATTGCTCGACATAGTTTCCACTAGGATTACTACAGTACTCTGGCATTCTCTCTCTTATTCTCTCAGGTTACGACTTGGCTTGGTGGACGTCTATCTCTGGCTCTCGACCCCTGCTTGGACAATGACCTTCCGGAATTCTCCAATCCCTGACCTTGGCTAAAACGGCAACGACGATGGCACTTCTTCACCGGTACCGGCAAGTATTGCTAGCTAACATCACCTGGCCTGGCAACGCCTAATTCACCACACTCCGGACACGCTACTTTTGCTGCGGGTGCGTGCCCATATACGTTCCTCACCTCAGTAGAAGGGACGGGTCTGGTCTGCGGGCAGCACCGGCGTAACTTTATGTCGAGCCCACAAGACACAGACCAGACTGATGTGGACTCTATGATGACGGCCATGTACCAACAAATCCAGGCCTTATTGGATCAAGTGGTTCTCCTCTCCCAACAGGTACAGGACCTTTCTCTACAGGCACCACCTGCGGCTGCACCGCCGGCGCAGTCCGATTCAACATCCACTTTATCCTCAGCTCCGAAGATTCCGGCTCTGAAGCCCTACGCAGGGGACCCCCACGCTTGCCGTGGCTTTCTCAACCAATGTGAGATCCAGTTCGAGATGGCTCCGCAGCTGTACTCTACTGGCCGGAAAAAGGTAGCTTATGTATACAGTCTGCTCACAGGTAATGCACTGGCATGGGCCTCCCCGATCTGGGAACTGCGTCCTGATATTACTCGAGATTACGCAGCCTTCAGACGAGACTTTCGACAGGTCTTCTATACCCCCACACAACAAGAGACTGCTTCTGATTCACTGCTGCAGCTTACACAGGGACGACGGCCTGTGGCCCAATACGCCTTGGAATTACGGACCATAGCAGCTGAGACTCGTTGGGGTCAGGAGGCCTTTGTCTCCGTCTTCTGGAATGGCCTATCAGACTCCCTGAAGGATGAACTTGCTTCCCAACCCAGGCCAGGAATGCTGGAGGACCTCATCACCCTGGCTATTCGTATGGACCAGCGTCTTCAGCTACGCCGCGCTCAGCGTCAGCAATCCCGGGCTATGCCTTTCCGTACTTCCTTCTCCAGGTTCTCTACTACCTCGAGACCCGTCTTCTCCCCGCTGCCTGCGCTGGAAGCCTCAGAGCCGATGCAACTCGGAGTCCAGCAACCTCGGGCACCCTTACGACAATTTCGCTCAACGGGAGAGTCGTGCCATCATTGCGGATCTTCTCAGCAGTGTACCCATGACAATCCACCATTTCCTGGAAACGACCAAACCAAGTGAGTATGAAGGGGCACTTCCTGGGTGCTAAATCTCCTTGCCCCCTACCCAGAAGGGAACTCCCTAAAGATTGACCATTCCCGTTTCCCTTTCCGGTCCTAACTTCCGCACTTCCACAGCAGCATTTATCGATTCTGGCGCAGGAGGGAACTTCATGGACCAGACCTTTTCTGACCAAATTAGATCCCACTTTCCAAGAAGAACTCCCCCGTTGCCTTGGTCGGGATTGATAATCGGCCACTCACTCCGGCATATATCTCCTTGGAGAGCGGATCTATCACCCTTTCTTCTCACTCTCACAAAGAGACTCTGGGCTTTGACGTGATTCATGCCCCGGGTACACCGATCACGCTTGGCCGGCCCTGGTTGCAGAAGCACAATCCACTCATCGATTGGGTATCCCCTAATCCCATTGTCTGGAGGTCAAGCTCAGAAGAATCTTCTTTGTCTACGGAAAATCCGTCCTATCTACTAGCTAACACATCCAATCCTCAGAGGGAGTTACCTTCCCCTTACGCAGAATTTTTGGACGTGTTTAGCAAGACGCAATCTGAGCTCCTACCCCCTCATCGTTCCTACGACTGTCCGATTGACCTGGTACCTGGATACACCTTGCCAAAGGCCAAATCTTATCCTCTCTCGTTGCCCGAGACGGAAGCCATGGATGAATATATTCGTGAGAACCTAAAGCGGGGCTTTATACGTCATTCCAACTCTCCCGCTGGGGCCGGATTCTTCTTCATCAAGAAGAAAGATGGTACTCTCAGACCATGTATTGATTACCGGGGTCTGAACCATATTACGGTGAAAAATCGTTATCCACTCCCACTCATCTCCGAACTCTTCGACAGACTTCAGGGGGCCAACCTCTTTACCAAACTTGACCTCCGTGGGGCATACAACCTCATCCGTATCCGAGAGGGCGATGAATGGAAAACTGCCTTCAACACCCGTAGTGGGCACTACGAATACCTAGTGATGCCCTTCGGTTTGTGCAATGCACCAGCAGTTTTTCAGGACTTTATCAATGACATATTACGGGATGTTCTCAATCGCTTTGTGATTGTCTACCTGGATGAGATCCTTATTTTTTTCCCACAACTTACAGCACCATATCATCCGCACGAAGTTTGTGCTTTCACGCCTCCGAGAGAACCGGTTGTTTGCAAAAATGGAGAAAGGCCTTTTTCACCAGTCTACCACTTCCTTTCTTGGGTACATTATCTCCAACAGAGGCTTAGCCATGGACCCAGAGAAACTGAAAGCTGTCGTGGATTGGCTACAACCCAATTCCCTCAAATCTATTCAGCGACTTTTAGGTTTTTCCAACTATTACCGGAAGTTTATTCGTAACTTTTCTACCATTATCGCTCCTATCACGGCACTGACCCAAAAAGGTGCAGATCCTTCATCTTGGTCACCTGAGGCAGCCACGGCTTTCAAAACACTGAAACAAGCCTTTGTCTCTATTCCCATCATTCGACATCCGAACACCAATTTCCCATTCACCCTAGAGGTTGATGCTTCTGACTGTGGGGCTGGTGCGGTTTTGTCTCAGAAATTTTCTCCCCAGGACAAACTTCACCCTTCCGTTTTTTTTTCTAAAACGTTTTCTCCAGCGGAGAGAAATTATGACGTGGGCAATAGGGAACTTTTGGCCGTCAAATTGGCTCTTCAAGAATGGAGGCATCTTCTGGAGGGGTCAAAAGAGCCATTCACTATTCTCACGGACCATAAAAACCTGTTGTACATTGAGAATGCCCGTCGTTTAGGTCCTCGCCAAGCTCGCTGGTCGTTATTTTTCTCCTGATTTAATTGTGTTCTCTCATATATTCCCGGCACAAGAACGTCAAGGCGGATGCTCTCTCCAGGCAATACTCTTCTGAAGAGAGACCAGAAAAGACCATCGAGTCCATTCTTCCTAAACAAAGGATCATAGCGGCTGCGGCATTCAAGAATCTTGAGAAGATCATCAAATCAAAAAAACATCTCCCGACCGGTCTTGAGGTTCCGAAAGACACTTTGTACGTAGAGCCCAAATTCGTTCCTGAGATACTGGACTGGGGACATGCCGTCCGTTCGGCAGGGCATCCAGGATTCAAGAAAACGTTGGATCTCATCCGTCGTACATTCTGGTGGCCCAATATGGCTAAAACCATTCTTGAATTTACACGGTCCTGTCCGGTATGTGCAATTAACAAGATTCCTCGTCAGAAACCTCAGGGTCTTCTCTTTCCCTTACCTATTCCGGAGCGTCCCTGGTCCCACATATCGATGGATTTTATTGTGGAGTTGCCTAGGTCGAATGGCATGAACACCATTCTTGTAGTAGTGGACCGGTTTTCCAAGATGGCACATTTTATCCCTCTGAAAGGATTACCCTCCTCACCCACCCTAGCTGATATTTTCTCCAAAGAGATTTTCCGTATCCATGGGATTCCCACATCCATCGTATCTGATCAGAGCTCCCAATTTGTCTCCAAATTCTGGAGGAATTTCACCAAGAGACTGGGTATCTCATCTTCCTTTTCTTCTGGATATCACCCTCAATCTAACGGACAAACCGAAAAGGGTTAATCAATCCCTCGAGAAATACTTAAGGTGCTTCGTCTCTAACTCTCAGGATGACTGGGCAGAATTACTTATCTGGGCTGAGTATGCCTTTAATTCCTCCAGGAACGAGTCTACACGTGAGACTCCCTTCTTTATCAACTACGGATTCCATCCAGCTCGCCTACCTATTTCTAAAAACTCCTCTGGAGTACCAGCCATGGACGAACATATTGCCCTCCTACAGGACTCTTGGTCCAGAATTCAATCTGCACTACAAAAAGCATCCTTGACATCTAAAACCCAGGCTGATCGTCATCGCCGTCTGGCACCCAACTACAAACCCGGGGACAAGGTTTGGCTATCCTCTAAGAACATCCATCTCAAGACTCCTTCCCTCAAATTGGCACCTAGGTTTCTGGGTCCCTTTTCCATCATGGAGCAGGTAAATCTGGTTTCATTCCGACTCCAACTACCTCAAAGCATGAGAATCCCGAATGTCTTTCACACCTCGCTTCTCAAGCCCTTCATCTCCAGTAGCCTCTTTCCGGACCATACTTCTAAACCAGACCCTGTGATGGTACAGGGCAATGAAGAGTACGAGATACAGGCGTTTACTAGATTCCCGTCTTTCGAGAGGTAAAGTTCAATTCTTGGTCCATTGGAAGGGTTTTGGACCCGAAGAGAGGTTGTGGGTACCCCTTAAAGAAATTCATGCCCCCGGACTCGAAAGAAGTTTCCATCTAAACCATGGAAGGATCGTCCTGAGGCCGATCATGGGGGGGGGTACTGTGAGGAGTCTGGGATCGCGGCGCCTGCTCCCTGGTTTCTCCTCACTTTCTTTAACCCCCGCTGCTGTGGTGCGTGCCCCTCGCTGGCGCCGCTTACCTCCTGCTGCCCTGGGGGTTCCCCGCCGTCCTCAGCGTTCTCTCAGTCCTGCGGGATCTTCCCTCTCTCATGCGGCTGCCATGTGTCCCGGCAGCGCGCGTGAACAGCGCGCGCCGGGTGAAGATAATTTATTCACTGCTCTAGCAGTGAAACCACGCCTCCAGCAAACTAATAGGACCTCCTGCCAAAACAAGAGTCCTCACCTGCCTGCCAATCAAGTGGACCTATCCAGGATGGCTCCACGCACTCCCCCGGGTCTGCCCCTACCTCTGATTGGTCAGCCACACTTTATAATGCCTGTCCTCTCACTCACTCATTGCTCGACATAGTTTCCACTAGGATTACTACTCTGGCACTACTCTTATTCTCTCAGGTTACGACTTGGCTTGGCGGACGTCTATCTCTGGCTCTCGACCCCTGCTTGGACAACGACCTTCTGGAATTTTCCAATCCCTGACCTTGGCTAAAACGACAACGACGACGGCACTTCTTCACCGGTACCGGCAAGTATTGCTAGCTAACATCACCTGGCCTGGCAAAGCCTAATTCACCACACTCCGGACACGCTCCTTTTGCTGCGGGTGCGTGCCCATATACGTTCCTCACCTCAGTTGAGGGGATGGGTCTGGTCTGCGGGCAGCACCGGCGTAACAACAACAAAAAACAGACAAATGCCCAAACTACTTCCAATGTGACAATAATACACAGTGCAATACCTATATATTCTTGAAAAAATGGTCATTTAGTTTAACCCTTTGGCCAAAGCTTATTAAGCCTGCTGCCACTTTCAAGGCATGACCGTAGCAGGTCCTAACACTCCCTGGGTTCAAATTCTTATTAACCTGTATAATTACAGGTCTCAGCTGTTGGAGGTTAGTGGCCCCTCCCTCCCAGGTGTTAAGCTCACCCCTCCCCACTGCCCTAGTGATCAGGTCTCTTTCATTTTACTGGATATTGATCCAATGTTGGTACTTTTCCCTCCTAATAGAGGTAAATGAGAATTTTAATCCTAGTATAGGTGTATTAGTATTTTATCTGGTAGTGTTAGGACCTTGTGAGCAGGGTCTGCCTTGATGTGGCTCACAGGCTTACAATGCTTTGGCCAAAGGGTTAAACTAAATTACCCTTTTTCAAGAGAATATATAAGTATTTTACTGTGTATTTTTGTCATATTTGAAGTGGCATTGGGCTTTTTTGTTCTTTGTTTTATGCATCCGCCCCACTCATTAGCACTCCTTTTTGACAATTATATACATATATATTTTTGTGGGGGCTAAGGGGTTCCCAAAATGAGCTTCTTGGGGTTCTGTGTGTTTAATATCAAACAATGTAGAAGTGATAACAAATATTCAAGTTCTGGAACATTTGGGTAACAGTGATCATAACATGGTCTCATTTGAAATATATTATCAAAAAAACAGATTACTTGGGTTCAACAAAGACCTTAAACTTTAGAAAAGCAGATTTTAATAAACTGAAGGCTAATCTACAAGTTTTACATTGGGATGATGTTTTTGCAGGGAAAAATGTAGAATGGGCAGACTTTAAAACATTGTTAGAAAAGCACACTTATCAGTCTATATCCTTGGGTAATAAGTATAAAACAAATAAGTCAAAACCAATGTGGCTAACTAGACAGGCAGGGGAGGAAATGGACAAGAGGAAGGCGTTTAGATTCTTTAAGTCAGAAGGGACGGAGGCATTGTTTCAGAATTATAAGCAATGTAACAAAAATTGAAAAAGGCAATCAAATTGGCAAAATGGATAATGAAAAAAAGATTGCAATAGAAAATAAGGTCAACCCTAAAAAGTTCTTCAAGTACCTTAATAACAAAAAAATGAGAAAAGAAAATATAGGACTCTTTCAGTGTGAGATGGGCAGGCAGATTATTTGAGATAAGGTAAAGCAGAAGTATTAAACACATTCTTTGCCTCTGAGTTTAACAGGAAAGATCAATTTCAATAGTAGGGTCGCAGGAGGAAGCCACAACCTCCATATTAATGAAAAATTGGTTAACTGAGGAAGTGCATAAGCGGCTTGAAAATTTAAAGTAAATAAGGGACCTGGCCCCGATGGTATACATCCAAGAGTTCTCAAGGAGTTAAACTCAGTAATAGCCAAACCATAATATTTAATATTCGAGGACTCCATTTCCACAGGCTCAGTACCACAAGATTTGCGTAAAGCAGATGGTGTGCCTAAATTTAAAAGGGGAGCTAGATCACAACCGGGGAATTACAGACCGGTACTGGGACCCCTGATTTTTAACTTGTTTATTAATGACCTTGAGTTTGGTATCGAGAGCAAAGTCTCCATCTTTGCTGATGATACTAAATTGTGTAAGGTAGTAGAATCAGAGCAGGATGTAATTTCTCTCCAGAAGGATTTGGTGAGACTGGAGACGTGGGCAGGTAAATGGCAGATGAGGTTTAATACAGTTAAATGTAATGTTATGCATTTAGGATGCAAGAATAAACTGGCAACTTACACATTAAATGGGAATACATTGGGGGAATCCCTGATGGAGAAGGATTTAAGAGTGCTTGTAGACAGCAGCCTTGGCAATAATGCCCAAAGTCATGCATTAGCTGCAAAGGCAAACACGATCTTATCTTGCATTAAACAGGCAATGGATGTAAGGGAAGTAAACATAATTATGCCCCTTTACAACACATTAGAAATACGATGGAGAATATGGAGTACAATTTTGGGTGCCACTCCTTAGAAAATACATTATGGAACTCGAGAGAGTGCAGAGAAGAGCCACCAAATTAATAAAGGGGGTGACAAATCTATATTATGAGGAGAGGCTAGTTAAATTAGATTTATTTACATTAGAAAGAGGCGTCTACGAGGGGATATGATAACTATACACAAATATATTTGGGGACAGTACAAGGAGCTTTCAAATGAACTATTCATCCCACGGGCAGTACTGTAAGGAATCCGCTCCTTGCTTTGATTCTAGCCTTGCAGATCTCTGCAGATTACAAAGTCTCCCTATGGCAATCAATGGCACATGTGCTGTCTCTCATTACAGCTTCAGCCCTGTGCTCCATAATTGGAGGAATGCTCACACCTTCCTCCTGTGATTGCCTCACCGCGCTTTATATGCTGGGCTCTGGCACTGATTTAGTGTTGAGCATAATCCTTCTCTGGACGTTACTGTGTTCTGCCACAAGCCTCCTGGCTTGCTTCGTTTGTTTACTAACTTCTCTAATTCTCATTATTAGTTCCTGAGTATCCTGAGACCTGCTGCTACTCAATGTAGAGGTCGGTGTTCCTGAGGTCTGCTATTACTCTCCACGCAGAGGCCTGTTTCGGACTCCTGTGCTGAAGCGCTGGCTTTTCTCCGGCGCTGCCCCGCGGTGTTCTTCGGCCAGCCTACTGTATCCTCCTTCAGACACCGGCATCATGGGCCGAGGCTGCTTCTCGCGCAGAGATCACTCCTGCACTCACGCTGCTACGCTGAAGCAGAGAGCTTCTGTCTACCCATTGCCGAACTCCTGGCCGAATAACGACAATGCTGCCTTCTCCGATCCTGACCCTGGCTTCTCCTCAGACTACGCTGCCTTCACCAGTCCAGACCCCAGCTTGTTTGACCATGAACTTTGCACTCCGGATCCGGCTTCGAGGCCTGAGGTCGGTGATTATGCAACCCCACCTCAGCCTCGGGTCTGGTCCTGGTTTGTGGCGAGCACAACCGTGACAAGTACAAATGACTCGGGGGCATCACTTTAGGTTGGAGGAAAGGAGATTTTACCAGCAACAAAGGAAAGGGTCTTTACAGTAAGGACAGTTAAAATGTGGAATTCATTACCCATGGAGACTGTGATGGCAGATACAATACATTTGTTCAAAAAAGTTGAACATCTTTTTAGAAAGGAAAGGTATACAGGGATATACCAAATAAGTAAACATGGGAAGAATGTTGATCCAGGGATTAATCGGATTGCTAATTCTTGGAGTCAGCAAGGAATTTATTTTTCCCCTTAATGGGGTATTTTGTTTGCCTTCCTCTGGATCAATAAGTAAGTATAGATATATGATAAAGTTTCTGTTGTTTAAATTTAGCATAGGTTGAACTTGATGGACATATGTCTTTTTTCAACCTCATCTACTATGTAACTATGTAATTACCTTAGCGGATAGCTGCTAAGGTAATGAAGCTGCTTACATTTTATTTTTATTCATGGTGTGAGTAAGCAGGGGGTCACTGAGCTGAACAAAGTTGATTTCAGCCTCAGGGACCACATACTTCCCAAGTCTTTAAAACATTGTTAGAAAAGCACACTTATCACTGTATACCCTTGGGTAATACGTATAAAAGAAATAAGTCAAAACAAATGTGGCTAAATAAACAGGTAGGGGAGGAAATGGACAAGAAGAGGAAGGCGTTTAGATTCTTTAAGTCAGAAGGGACAGAGACATCGTATCAGAATTATAAGGAATGTAACAAAAATTGCAAAAGGGCAATTAAATTAGCAAAAATGGATAATGAAAAAAGGATTGCAATAGAAAGTAAGGTCAACCCTAAAAAGTTCTTTAAGTACCTTAATAACAAAAAAATGAGAAAAGAAAATATAGGACCCTTTCAGTGTGAGATGGATAGGCAGATTATTGGAGATAAGGAAAAAGCTGAGGTATTAAACAAATTCTTTGCCTCTGTGTTTACCAGGGAAGAATCAAGTTCAATAGTAGCGCCACAGGAGGAAGCCACAACCTCCATATTAATGACCAATTGGTTAACTGAGGAAGAAGTTCATAAGCGACTTGAAAAAATTAAAGTTAATAAGGCACCTGGCCCCGATGGCATACATCCAAGAGTTCTCAAGGAGTTAAGCTCAGTAATAGCAAAACCATTATATTTAATATTCAAGGACTCCATTTCCACAGGCTCAGTACCAAAAGATTGGCGTAAAGCAGATGTGGTGCCTATATTTAAAAAAGGAGCTAGATCACACCCGGGGAATTATAGACCTGTAAGCCTGACTTCAATAGTAGGGAAACTACTTGAAGGTTTAATACGGGATAATATTCAGGAATACCTAATGGAAAACAAAATTATTAGTAATAGTCAGCATGGATTTATGAAGCAAAGATCTTGCCAAACTAACCTTATTTGTTTCTTTGAGGAGGTAAGTAGGAATTTAGACCAGGGTAATGCAGTTGATGTGGTCTACTTAGATTTTGCAAAGGCGTTTGATACGGTTTCACACAAGAGGTTGGTGTACAAAATAAAGAAAATTGGACTCAGTAATAATATATGCACCTGGATTGAAAACTGGTTAAAGGACAGACAACAGAGGGTTGTCATAAATGGAACTTTTTCAGGTTGGGCTAAATTCGTGAGTGGAGTACCTCAAGGATCGGTACTGGGACCCCTGATTTTTAACTTGTTTATTAATGACCTTGAGGTTGGGATCGAGAGCAAAGTCTCCATCTTTGCTGATGATACTAAATTGTGTAAGGTAATAGAATCAGAGCAGGATGTAATTTCTCTTCAGAAGGTCTTGGAGAGACTGGAAACGTGGGCAGGTAAATGGCAAATGAGGTTTAATACAGATAAATGTAAGGTTATGCATTTGGGATGCAAGAATAAAAAGGCGACTTACAAATTAAATGGAGATATATTGGGGGAATCCTTGATGGAGAAGGATTTAGGAGTGCTTGTAGACAGCAGGCTTAGCAATAGTGCCCAATGTCATGCAGTAGCTGCAAAGGCAAACAAGATCTTATCTTGCATCAAACGGGCAATGGATGGATGGATGGATGTGGTATGAATGCAATGGATGGAAGGGAAGTAAACATAATTATGCCCCTACAAAGCATTAGTAAGACCACACCTTGAATATGGAGTACAATTTTGGGCACCAATCCTAAGAAAAGACATTATGGAACTAGAGAGAGTGCATAGAAGAGCAACCAAATTAATAAAGGGGATGGACATTCTAACTTATGAGGAGAGGCTAGCTAAATTAGATTTATTTACATTAGAAAAGAGGCGTCTAAGAGGGGATATTGTTATGGATTACAGGTATTTTCTGGCATATAACGCATAATGAATACAGGTCACAGGTACATATATATACATAGTATCATTGTAAGGCCTAGTATAGCTTAGAGTATACTGTTAAAATCCTGGTTTTCTTGTCTTAGAAATAATAGCTTGTTTTGCTCAGAAGTGGCAGGATATTGGGACAGGTTACATAGACATAAAAGGGGAACTTATAACGGTAAACACGCCGTGGTTTGAACGGTAACTTATGAAATATCATAGGTTACTAACTGTAAGTCCTAAGATCGTAAACATCATACGTCACTAACTGTAATTTCTGACTCGTAAACATCATACGTCACAAACCACAGAGTATGGACACATGACACGTGACACACGTACGCAGTAAACAATACACTCTATAATAGGTTTGCCCGACTCCATGTTAGACCAGAAAGAGAGAGAGAACCGAACTTAAGTGTGAAGTCACACAGATGAGACTGGGACTGGCTGACCTATCATAATATCTTTTGGTTTGTGAGTATTGACAATGCATATCTAGTTATAATCTCTGCATAGTTATGAATGGATTGGTAACATACTGTAACTGCTAGCCATCAGCTTATAAGAAGCTTGTTCTGATATTTTTGATATTTCTGATATTTCTGAATATTGTTGTGATACAATAAATGATAAACCTTTTCTTATACAAACTCTGAGTACCCTTTCTTTATAAATAATAATCTCACGATACCCTCCATATCATAATATGTGAGAGTGTGGCCGAGACTTTTTCGAGTGCAACATTGTGGTTTGTGTTCTCTGCTTAGTGCAGGATATAACTCACCATAAGGCGACACTCGATAAAGGAATGTAGAATTGAACCCAGATTATGGTGCCCAGCGTGGTTAATTACTCATGAGTTGTATAATAAATCTTAGGTTAGCCATTTAATCTTGAAAGTACACGTGTATGCTATTTTTTTTCCTCTTTATAAAAGAGAAGGTACAATTTTCATTATATATATATATATATATAGTATATCATGGCTGTTACGGATTTTGCACGAGTTGCAGATCTGAATGTTTTAATGAGGAATCAGTATCAGAGAAATCTGATTGACGGTGAAACTCTGGCATTTGAAATTCAATTTGGCCCGTGGGGACCTGGGGCAAGATACTGCTATCTAACAATAGACACCACAACTGATCCAAACACATATCAGTACGTACAACAGGCATATGATCCGTTGATACACACGATCATTAATTTGACACATAATGCAGCGACTGTCATTTTGGGACAACAGCCTGTGATTGCTACAGGCGTGGACAGACATGGTCCTATTAATTCTGGTGCGAAATATGGGGAGAATCGCACACACTTATTTACACCAGTTACATTACCTGAGTTAACACCAGCAGCACGCGACGTTCTGACAGAGCGCGGAAATGCAACTGCAGAAATCACGCTGTTTAGAGAAATTGTTAATGCCCTCTTCGCAATAAGAGGAGCTGCTCCAGCGTTAATTGATGTACCAGCTCGGGTACAAGTTTGTATTCCCATGGCGAACATTAAGGCTACTATTGGAAAGTTGCCAACTAATCCAAAAGACATTGCATTGTGGCTTAATGAGAGAACGCATTGTTTAGATGGGGTGTATCCTACACCGACCGCAAATCAGAAGCTTGCTTTAGTGAATTCCCTGCTACCAGCGGGTTTGTCAATCACATTGGCTGAAGCACGAGACTGGGATTCAGTCATCAGCAATGTATATGAGAAAACCCATGGAAAAGTTACTATCTCATCACTGGCAGATACGCTAGGACAAGTTAATAAGACTAGTGGGATTGTAGCAGCTTATATTCTGGGGTTACGCTTTACACAAGGCAATCATGAGATTGTGTGGGGTTGTCTGAAGGCTTTGATTAAGGGACAGGGTTTGCTGTTAGACCTTGAAAGACAAATTCAAGGTGTACCAGTGGAACAAAAACCAGTTATGGTTCCTGAGATTCTGAAAAATACTTACACTCTTGTTGGCAGATCTTTGACTGGGGATCCGATTGGGTTAACTAAGTCACAAGCCAGTGACAGGAAGCCTGAGCGATCGCACGCAGACAAGAGGGGAAATTTTCTTGTCCAAGAGAGAAAGTGGAGACCTCCGTTCACCCAGTATCAGACTCCAGTTTATCCTAGAGACGAGCAGTGGGACAGAAGAGGTAATTTTCAAAGAGATAATAGAAGTTTTCAGACTCCTACACAGAGACAAAACACTCCTACACCACAGACTACACAACAAACACGCCGTGGTTTGAACGGTAACTTATGAAATATCATAGGTTACTAACTGTAAGTCCTAAGATCGTAAACATCATACGTCACTAACTGTAATTTCTGACTCGTAAACATCATACGTCACAAACCACAGAGTATGGACACATGACACGTGACACACGTACGCAGTAAACAATACACTCTATAATAGGTTTGCCCGACTCCATGTTAGACCAGAAAGAGAGAGAGAACCGAACTTAAGTGTGAAGTCACACAGATGAGACTGGGACTGGCTGACCTATCATAATATCTTTTGGTTTGTGAGTATTGACAATGAATATCTAGTTATAATCTCTGCATAGTTAGGAATGGATTGGTAACATACTGTAACTGCTAGCCATTAGCTTATAAGAAGCTTGTTCTGATATTTTTGATATTTCTGATATTTCTGAATATTGTTGTGATACAATAAATGATAAACCTTTTCTTATACAAACTCTGAGTACCCTTTCTTTATAAATAATAATCTCACGATACCCTCCATATCATAATATGTGAGAGTGTGGCTGAGACTTTTTCGAGTGCAACATTGTGGTTTGTGTTCTCTGCTTAGTGCAGGATATAACTCACCATAAGGCGACACTCGATAAAGGAAGGTAGGATTGAACCCAGATTAATATGATAACTATATACAAATATATTCAGGGACAATACAAGGAGCTTTCAAAAGAACTATTCATCCCACGGGCAGTACAAAGGACTCGGGGCCATCCCTTAATGTTGGAGGAAAGGAAATTTCACCAGCAACAAAGGAAAGGGTTCTTTACAGTAAGGGCAGTTAAAATGTGGAATTCGTTACCCATGGAGACTGTGATGGCAGATACAATAGATTTGTTCAAAAAAAGGTTGGACATCTTTTTAGATGGGAAAGGTATACAGGGATATATCAAATAAGTATACATGGGATGGATGTTGATCCAGGGATTAATCCGATTGCCAATTCTTGGAGTCAGGAAGGAATTAATTTTTCCCCTTAATGGGGTTTTTTGTTTGTCTTCCTCTGGATCAATAAGTAACTATAGATCTAGAATAAAGTATCTGTTGTCTAAATTTAGCATAGGTTGAACTTGATGGACGTACGCCTTTTTTCAACCTCATATACTATATAACTATGTATGTAACATTTCTGCGCATTAAACATTATGATGACCTTTTGAAAATATTTCTTTGAACTGATAATCCATCATACAGCGCTCTCCCCCTCGCCCCCGCACACACACACAAGGCTAAAGTATTTCAACTTCTTATCTACTGTACACCTCTCCCACACCATTCATTTGGAATGTATGGCTTTCTGAACACGTACTGTGGTGGTGTACTCATCTTGGAACTCTCTGAACAATAGAACACCAGACACTGTGCATTGAGTTTTTAATATGAAACGCCTAAATTGATACAGTATTGTAACTTCTTCAGTACCAAGGTCAATTCACAAGGGACCACTGTGGAATTTTTTAAACACCTGCAAGTCGACACATTACTGAAGCACATGTACAGTACTGTAGTGTACAGATTAGAATTCATTACAATTCATGAATATCTGCCACTATGCAGATACGCGAAGTATTGCACCCAATTGAATCTGAACCATTATCATTAAACAGTTCAACCGCAGCTGACGGCCGGCATGAATGTGGTATGAATGCGGTGAAGCACGTGGCATTCTGAAAAAGCCACCACAAAATAACCGAGAAGTGTTAAAATAAAAGCTGCCGCAGCTGTACCTAGGTATTTGTTAAAATGATGGCCGCTGCATCTGTACTTACTATAACTGTATACAGGTTAGATCCCACTCCTCTGGTGCTCCTTGGATCCAAAGATAAACAGTCTGAACCTGGCCTTTTATAACTTTGTTGGATACACTACCGCACCCGTTGATGGGCAGACTAAAGGGTGGGCTCAACATTATAAACACGTCACCCCATATCAGGTGACCATCTTTCATCTTCCAGAAGTAAGGCGGTGCCAGACACTAGCCTTTAAAACTGCAACATTAGTACAAAATGTGCAACACTATGGCCTGTAAGCAAGTAAACTCTTACTTCCCTTAAGGGACCAGGACTGACTAAGGCCAAATTAGCATTGGTGCTTGTAACGCCTATATGCCCGCAGACCTGGCCAGTCCCCAGTACTGAGGTGGGTAAGGTTATAACTCGCACCCACAGCAGTGAGGGCGTGCCTGGAGTGTGGTAATGAGTTGCCGGGCCTGTTGAGAAAGGGTTAACGTATACTTGCAACTTCCAGGATGCCAGAGTTTGGATGGTAATGTCCATGTGCCAGAGTTCAGGGGTAATATAGAGCAGCGTTGTGATGTCCGTAAGCCAGTGTTAAAGGATAGTGGAAGGCAGCGTAGTCGTATCTGAATGCAGGGTTCAAGGGCAGGAGAAAGCAGGGTAATCCAATTCAAAGCAGAGTTCAAGCCAGGGAGATCCAAAGGTAAGCAGGGACAGAGGCGTCAACTTCTAACGTGAAGGGAAGCGAAGTATCTGGATGTCGTAGGATGTGTGCAGAGACGAAGGCTTTCTTGAGAAATTTGAAGGCGTTAATGGCTTCGGGAGACCAAGTCGTAGGATCAGCACCCTTCTTAGTCAAGGCGGTGATGGGTAAAGCAATGGTAGAGAAATTACGGATGAACTTCCGGTAATAATTGGCAAAGCCAAGGAGGCGCTGCACGGCCTTGAGAGAATTCGGCAGTGGCCAGTCGAGGACAGACTTCAACTTCTCTGGATCCATAGAAAAACCTTGGCTAGAGATAATATAGCCTAGGAAGGCTGTGGATGTCTGGTGGAACAAACATTTCTCCATTTTAGCATAGAGGCGATTAGCACGAAGCCTAGAGAGTACCAGTTTGGTATGGCGAATGTGCTCCTCTAAATCCTTAGAGAAAATGAGGATGTCATCCAAATATACGATAACAAATGTTCCCAACACGTCCCGGAAGATATCGTTCATGAACTCTTGGAATATGGCAGGAGCATTGCATAAATACTAAATACTCATAATGTCCAGATCGCGTATTAAACGTGGTTTTCCATTCATCCCCATCTCTTATACGAATGAAGTTATAAGTCCCTCTTAAATCGAGTTTGGAGAAGATAGAGGCTCCTTGTAGACGGTCGAATAGTTCAGAAATTAGGGGAAGAGGATATCTTTTTTTACCGTAATTTTGTTGAGTCTGCGAAAGTCGATACAGGGTCTTAGGGATCCATCCTTCTTCTTCACGAAGAAGAAGCCTGCACCAGCGGGGGAGGTGGAGTTGCGGATGAATCCCTTCTCCAAATTTTCTTGGATGTAAGACGTCATAGCTGCGGTTTCAGGAACGGATAAGGGATACGACTTCGACTTCGGGAGGATGGTTCATGGAATGAAATCAAAAGGTCAATCGTGGAACGATGGGAAGGTAGTACCTCAGCTTGTACTTTGTTGAAGACATCCAGGAACTCGTGATACACCGTCGGCAGAATGGACAGATTGGAAGGGTTGGTTTCCAAACCAGCGAGCACAGCAGCAAGAGGAGTGGTAGAGACTTCCTCGGAGGAGGTAGGCCATTGGATAGGTAAGACGTCGGTCCAATCTATGCGCGGATTGTGGAGCTGTAGCCAAGGCAATCCTAGTATAACCTGGACGGTATAACAAGAGACAGGGGGTGCCCAATGCTGCATCTAATTGACAAAACATATAAAGTAAAATACTTCAATAATAATAATTGGTTATTTAGTTAACCCTTTGGCCAAAGGCGTCATAAGCCTGCATACCAACGTCAAGGTATAACCAAAATAATGCAGGTCCTACACTACACTGTGAAACCTTTCCTTTTACCTCTGTGAGAGGGGAAAAAACCATAATGGGTCTTGTTCCTGCAGCAAGTGAAATGACCTTCCAAGTTAAAAGGGTGAAGGAGGAGGAGTGAGCTCTGGGGGGAGGTGCCACAGCCTGTCTCTTGTTATATACAATTGCCACGCTCAGTAGCTCTCTGGTTGACATAAATATATATTCACTTTGTGGTGGGTGGGGGAGTTTGAGCTTGCTGGGTATCTGTGTTAACCTATGTCTCTTTGGAGGCTGTGGCACCTCCCCCCAGAGCTCACTCCTCCTCCTTCACCCTTTTAACTTGGAAGGTCATTTCACTTGCTGCAGGAACAAGACCCATTATGGTTTTTTCCCCTCTCACAGAGGTAAAAGGAAAGGTTTCACAGTGTAGTGTAGGACCTGCATTATTTTGGTTATACCTTGACTTTGGTATGCAGGCTTATGATGCCTTTGGCCAAAGGGTTAACTAAATAACCAATTATTATTATTGAAGTATTTTACTTTATATGTTTTGTCAATTGGATGCAGCATTGGGCACCCCCTGTCTCTTGTTATATACAATTGCCACGCTCAGTAGCTCTCTGGTTGACATAAATATATATTCACTTTGTGGTGGGTGGGGGAGTTTGAGCTTGCTGGGTATCTGTGTTAACCTATGTCTCTTTGGAGGCTGTGGCACCTCCCCCCAGAGCTCACTCCTCCTCCTTCACCCTTTTAACTTGGAAGGTCATTTCACTTGCTGCAGGAACAAGACCCATTATGGTTTTTTCCCCTCTCACAGAGGTAAAAGGAAAGGTTTCACAGTGTAGTGTAGGACCTGCATTATTTTGGTTATACCTTGACGTTGGTATGCAGGCTTATGACGCCTTTGGCCAAAGGGTTAACTAAATAACCAATTATTATTATTGAAGTATTTTACTTTATATGTTTTGTCAATTGGATGCAGCATTGGGCACCCCCTGTCTCTTGTTATATACAATTGCCACGCTCAGTAGCTCTCTGGTTGACATAAATATATATTCACTTTGTGGTGGGTGGGGGAGTTTGAGCTTGCTGGGTATCTGTGTTAACCTATGTCTCTTTGGAGGCTTTGGCACCTCCCCCCAGAGCTCACTCCTCCTCCTTCACCCTTTTAACTTGGAAGGTCATTTCACTTGCTGCAGGAACAAGACCCCTTATGGTTTTTTCCCCTCTCACAGAGGTAAAAGGAAAGGTTTCACAGTGTAGTGTAGGACCTGCATTATTTTGGTTATACCTTGACGTTGGTATGCAGGCTTATGACGCCTTTGGCCAAAGGGTTAACTAAATAACCAATTATTATTATTGAAGTATTTTACTTTATATGTTTTGTCAATTGGATGCAGCATTGGGCAACCCCTGTCTCTTGTTATATACAATTGCCACGCTCAGTAGCTCTCTGGTTGACATAAATATATATTCACTTTGTGGTGGGTGGGGGAGTTTGAGCTTGCTGGGTATCTGTGTTAACCTGGACGGTAGGAGAATGGAAGACATAAAAAACTATTACCTCCTTATGACCATCCGCAGTGGTCAATGTAAGTGGAATGTACTCCCAGATGATGAAGGCTGGCTGAAGCGGACGTTCATCGATAGCTTCAAGACCAATGGGCGCTTTTCTCTTGACCAGAGGGATTTGATTATCAGAGTCGAAGGTGTGATCCAGGAAGTTACCGCCAGACCCAGAGTCAATGAAAGCTTTTACTTCTAATAGAAGGTCAGGGCCCGCCAGTGTTACAGGAAGCATGAGTTTCTTTGGGAGATCCTTAGGGAGAGAGGGGCAAGAAGAGATTGTACCCAGTAACAGCTCCTCTACCTTTACTGGGTGTTCCCGTTTCCCGGCTTCAGGAAACAGATCTGGAGCTGATGTTCTGGGGAACACACAATAGTAACAGAATCCCTTCTGATGACGTTGCATTCTCTCCGCAGCCCGTGGTTGTTGGCTACCGATTTACATCGGCTCAGGAGCATCTAACGCTAGGAAGGGTGAAGAAGAAGACCTATGAGAGACAGACGGGAGGGGAAGAGAACGGGAACAGTGTCACTTGTGACGTCGTTCTTGGGTACGTTGATCCATAACGTATGCTGAGTGTAATTAGTTGTTCTAGAGAGGACAGCGGGGCGTGAGCTGCGAGATCATCTTTTAAAGTATCAGACAGACCATGCCAATATGCTGTGGCAAGTGCCTCATCGTTCCATTGAGTTTCAGCGGCGAGGGTGCAGAACTCTATTGCGTATTTCGCAGCAGATCTTCGAGCCTGTGGGATATGAAACAAAGAAAAAGCTGCCGTCTCCCTATGTGCGGGAGTGTCAAAAACCTGTTGGAGTTCATGTCTAAATTTCGGATAGTCTTGGGTCAACTCAGGTTTGTGCTCCCAGAGGGGAGAAGCCCAAGCGAGGGCGTCGCTAGTGAGTAAGGCATAAATGTAGGCCACCTTGGTACGGCCGGTAGGAAAAAGAGAGGGAGACATTTCAAATTTAACCTCGCATTGGTTTAGGAATCACGGCAAGCGAGAGTGTCCCCATCATACCGGTTGGGAGGTGGTATACGTGGTCCAGAGTTACCGTAGGTCACAGAGACAGGAGGTGACGGGGCAGCTGGGGTTTCCTGGAGAGACAGATTAGCAAGTTGTTGCGAAACAGTGGTCAGCTGGCTACTGACAAATTGTAAATGTTCCAAGAAATCACCTTGGCCCACCTCAGGGCTGTCACACTGGCTCACATTAAGTACTATACTTGATCCACAGAGTTCCTGTTTTACCTTTCTGAGTTACGACTCACTATAAAGTGTTTTATTCACCCATTCCTCATCTACACCACATTGTTCACAGGTACATTTGTCTCAATGAGTGCGTGAGTGCTCTCCTTGAGGCTTTCTCTCTCGTCGTTGTTGTCCCACCTCAGGGGGGTCTACATTTATTGGGCTCTGCATAATGTAACGCCTGTATGCCCGCAGACCTGGCCAGTCCCCAGTACTGAGGTGGGTACAGTTATAACATGCACCCACAGCAGTGACGGCGTGCCTGGAGTGTATTAATGCGTTGTCGGGCCTGTTGAGAAAGGGTTAACGTATACTTGCAACATCCAGGATGCCAGAGTTTGGATGATAATGTCCATGTGTTCAGGGGTAATAGAGAGCAGCGTGGGGATGTCCCTAAGCCAGTGTTCAAGGATAGGGGAAGGCAGCGTAGTCGTATCCGAATGCAGGGTTCAAGGGCAGGAGAAAGCAGGGTAATCCAATTCAAAGCAGAGTTCAAGCCAGGGAGATCCAAAGGTAAGCAGGGACAGGAACCAGTGCTGTAAGTCAGAAAGAGCAAGGGAGGAGACAGGTGAATCACACAGGGCTATGGCTTGTACGTTATGGGAGCGGAGCCAGAGCTCTGGGAAGGCCTATATCTGAAGTGTGTGCGCGCACCCTCTGTAAGGTGACTAATATCCAGATAGGGATAATAGATTATCTGGCCATTATTAAACACATTAACTAGCTTAGTAACATAAATAAAGTTCTACTGACCTCATCAATAATAAGCCCCCTCTCCAGCAAAATCCTTATCCTCCGTTGCCAACAAAATACATAGCCAATACATTGCAATTACATTCTGTGATCATTTAACCCCTTAATCACCTTATCGGATAATAACATCAAAGGTAATTAAGGGGTTAAGCCACCTATGTCTAATACCCACCCTTCACCCATATATATATATATATATACACAAAAAAAACAAATTGAAGTAGCGCCTTAGTAGACCTGATTTGGGTAGATTTGAGTTAGATAGATTTAGCTGTGTCAACAGATTGAAATCACAAGGGGTACCCCTGACGAAGTCCTTAGTGACGAAATGCGTAGGGCGTTTCCCAAAGTGGAGAGTTTGTGGCTGATTTTACTGCAACATGAAAGGAGAGAGTATACTGAAGCTGTTGTAATTTATCTGGGACTGCCGTCGTTCCGGTATTGCGGTTGCCTGCTGGTGAGCAGTGAAAGCTGAAGGAGGTGTTTCCGGAGGGAGTCTCTGACTGAGATGCTGATTCCAACATCACATGGTTCCCAAAGCTCCAATACATCCTGCTGTACTAACGGACGTACCAGATGTGGCATCAACGGGACAGTCTGGCGTGGTTCCCTTGCAACTTCAAGGCGATTGAGTATATCTCATACATGCATATTTTTTTATTCTGTGAGTACCATTTTATACTTTATTACACTAGGAGTGTGCCTGTTTTTTCTTTTTCTGTGTATATATATATATATATATATATATATATATATATATATATATACATACACACATGATGAACCAATATACAAATAAATGTTTAAGGGTTAACCAAAACATGCTGTAATAAAAAGACCACTTCTCCATATCATCTACAGTCAAATAAAATCCTATTTCCTAAACAAATCAAATGTTATCTTCCAATCAGAGTAGGGATGTATTTCCCATGCTCTGATTGGCTACCGTACCATGTGAGTGCGGCCATCTTTCTTTTCATGAAGTCATCTTAAAGGCAATTGAAGCTCAGCCATTCTGATTGGCTGGCATCATTGCCTTTAAATGACGTCATCAAAATGATTTTTTTCCCACCAAATCACATGGTTCTCACGGCCCAAAATGTGACGAAAATGTGACATCATGGGCCTATAAAAGCCTATGTCATCTCATTTTAAAGGCAGACGCCGAGGAGGAAGATCCTCCGGAAGAAAAAGAAGACCAGGGCATGGCCGAAGAAGAGAAGAAGACCCCGGAAGAGAGCGGAAGAAGATACAAGAAAGAAGAAAACAGATGAAGATGGATTACAAATAGAAGACCCCTGGATTGTTTTGGTTTATTATTTTATGGGTTCCTGTGTGTGGATTGGTTCGAGAGTAAGCTGTTCAACGGGAGTCGGTGAGTGGGTCAAGTAATGGTAAGTGAACTAAAGAAATGTATATTTTTAAAATTTGTACATGTTTATTTGTTTTTTTACATGTGTTTTTTTTTTTGGAAGATCATTTCTTGCCACTGTATGTATGTATGTATGTATGTATGTATGTATGTATGTATGTATGTATGTATGTATGTATGTCTAGATCGATATATTCATACAGGGTAAGAAATGATTTTGTTGGAAAAGCTTGTTTTGCAGTATTTGAAATGATTTTGGCTATGCTGCTATGCATAAATGTGTGTGTAATGTGTTTTTGTATTAGATAGATGTAATTTTTGGTCTTGTATGGTGTAGTTTAGGTCATGGTGAGGCTTGCTTTTGTATATTGTATTTTTTGATGTACTTATATTTAGTCTGATGGTAACTTGTTCTGTTTAACGATTGCAATAGTTAATTGTGTAATTGTTAGGGATGGTATTTTAATTGTTTTGGGATGTGATTAATGAATGCTAATTGATTTATGGTGACTTGCTTGGATTTAAGAGTATACTTGTTTGTATGTAATGGTATTTTGTTTGGAATATTGTATTGTTAACATTGATTTGCAGAGTGTACATGGTGCATAGATTGTATGCATCATGTATACAATGTAAATGAAATGTTTTGATTGGCATTTGATGCTTTAGTAGATTGGAAGATGACATTTGATTTGTTTAGGAAATATGATTTTATTTGACTGTGGATGATATGGAGAAGTGGTATTTTTATTACAGCATGTTTTGGTTAACCCTTAAACATTTATTTGTATATTGGTTCATCATATGTGTGTGTGTGTATATATATATATAAAGGAACTTAAGGCCCTGCGGGACGTAGTCATCAAACCCAGTGACAAAGGCGGCAACATAATCATCTGGCCTGAGGTGATGTATGAAAGAGAAGCATTTAAACAACTTAAGAACAGTGTATGCTATACGGAAATTGCCTCAGACCCCACAATCCGCTATAAAGCAGAAATTGATTTTATATTAAGGTCAGCGGTGTTGGATGAGATTATTACAGATCGTAATTGTCAGGCCCTAACTTTAAAATTTCCCAGAGTACCTACATTCTACCTGCTACCTAAAGTGCACAAGAACCCCACCCACCCCCCGGGGAGACCCATTGTGTCTGGCATAGGGGGGTTGTGCGAACCCATCTGCAGATTTATAGACTCTTTTCTGCAGTTTTCAGTGGAGACGCTGCCATCTTATATTAGAGACACGATGGATGTGTTGGCGCATTTGGCCCACATCACGGTCGATGAGAAAACACTTCTCGCGACCTGTGATGTGGAGTCTCTTTATACATGCATCGATCATGATGATGGTCTGCGCGCCACACAATTCTATCTGTCCATGCAGAACGTCTCTGCTGGACTTATGGACCTTATCCTGAAGCTATTGAGGTTTATCCTCACACATAAATACTTTATCTTCAGGAACAGGTACTATATACAGAGGAGAGGCACTGCGATGGGTGCCACATGCGCACCCTCCTATGCCAACCTCTTCCTAGGTTGGTGGGAACGGGAGATTGTGTTTTCTGAGGAGAATGTAAATTTTACCCAGCACGTGTTGTTGTGGTTGAGATACATCGACGATGTGCTGATCCTCTGGCAGGGAACTGCCGCGGGGTTTAAGGGCTTCGTCGATGTCCTCAATCACAAACAGTGGCCTCTATTACGCCAAACACTCCAAAGTCATTGGAACATTCTCATGACAGACCCAGATCTTAACAAAGTACTGGGTGATAAAATCACCATGACCAGCCGTAAGTCCCCTAACCTTAGGGACAAACATGTGAACAGCCCATTTGTCCCTACCATCAATGAAACTTTCCTCTCGACCGCTAGAAAGAAGGGCTTTTTTAAATGTAAAAATTGCTCCGCCTGTCGATGCATGTGCCAGACAGATATGTTTACTGATTTTTCTAAGAAAAACACTTTTCAAATCAAAGAAAATCTTGGGTGCAAATCAAAGGGTGTAATCTATTGCATTACTTGTCCCTGCGGGCTTCCCTATATAGGGATGACAACACGTGAATTTAGGTTTAGAGTCCTCGAACACGTGAGGAATAATAAACATGCTCTTATGCCTTAACCCCTTCATTTCCTTAGCGGCTATCCGCTATGGTAATGAAGCAGCATTAATGTATTTTAATAATATTGTGCGGGAGCAGGGGGTCCCCTGAGCTGAACCGCATTGATCTCTGGCTCAGGGACCCCCTGCTTCCCGAGTTACATGGCCCGGTTTGGGGCATCGGTGACAGTGTCGCCGCCATATTTATAGTGGTCACGTCTCGTATGGTACACTATAAAGATGGCGGCGACACTGCCACCCGATGAAACATACCGGGGCCTGTAACTCGGGAAGCAGGGGGTCCCTGGTCCACAAAGCAATGCGGTTCAGCTCAGGGGACCCTCTGCTCACTGTACACTATTATTAAAAATACATTCATGCTGCTTCGTTACCATAGCACATAGCCGCAAAGGTAAGGAATGAGTGTTTGTTGATATGTGTGTTTTATTCATACTGTAGATGTGCAGAGGGTCTCCGGAGCTGAACCACTTTGGTTTAGGTCCGGGGACCCCCTGCTTCCCGAGATACAGGCCACTTTATGGGGTGCCGGCATCCCTCTGCTTTGTTTACATTCCGCGGTCACGTGATTGGGACATTTAAATCCAGAGGGATACCGGCACCTCATAAAGGGGTCTGTATCTCGGGACCTGAAACCAATGCGGTTCAGCTCCGGACACCCCCTGCACATGTACACTATGAATAAAATTGGATTTAAAAGATTTTTTAATGTGCCGATGTTTGCGGAGAGAGAGCAGCGGATCTCTCTCTGCTGCAGACACATCTCGGCAGGGGATGGCTTCTCGGCAGCTTCTCGCAAGGCAGCCTGTCTCGCCACAGGTTACTCGCCATTATTTCAAATGGTGGTGGCGCATTCATTCGCCAGGGATTCGGCCCTTCCTGCATACAGCGAGGTTAACACGCCAAAATATGGCGAATTCAAACTCTGCCGAATGCAATTTTCCACTGCTTAGTGCATAGACCCCTTAAATTGCATTGTGTGCTTTCCAAAAATAATGACAATGATGGTTGTACTTAATACATGGTACAGCTGCGTCCGCTTTTATTTTAACACTTCTCGGATATTTTCCGGTGACTTTTTCCGAATGCCAAGCGCTTCGCCGCGTTCATGTGACATTTATGCCATATTCATGTCGCAATCATGCCGGCGTCACCCGCACTTGATCTGTTTAATGAGAATGGTTCGGATTTAATTGGTTGCATTTCTTCAAGTATCCGACGGGTGGCAGATATTCATGAATTGTAATGAATTCTAACGTACTGTATGCGCATGCGCTTCCGTAATGTGTCGACTTGCAGGTGTTTAAAAAATACCACAGTAGTCCTTTGTGAATTGACCTTGGTACTGAAGAAGTTACAACACTGTATCTATTTAGGCGTTTCATATTATAAACTTAATGCAAAGTGTCTGGTGTTCTATTCCATTGTCCAGAGGTCCAGAGATGAGTACATCACTGCAGTCCGTGTTCAAAAAACCCGACAAAACGCATGCTTATTGTGACGGTTCAGGGGATTCGTGCTTCCCAATGTCTCCCTGTCACCCATGCTCCCTCTGCCTCTGACCTTCCTCCCTCGCCTCCTCGTCCATCTGTCCCTTCTTCCTCCCGCACCCGTTCCTCTGCGGCATGCCCGGACGCGTGTCCAGCCATCACGCACGTTCCCCGCGAGGTGCGCACACCTCTCCAGGCACCCGATCCCCTCCGCGACACTCACAGCTTGCGGCGTCCCTCTATTTCCCCACCTGCCACATTACCTCCTTCAGTCTCATCTCCTGCTCTCTCGCCTTCTTGGCGAGCGCCCCCGCCACGCGACGCTCCTCGCGCTACTTGGCACACACTGTGCGTGCGCATTCAACCCTTACAGAGGGCGCACGCACACGCTCAAGGTATAGGCATTCCCAGATCCCTGGCTCCGCCTCCCATAGCGTACCAGCCATATCCCTGTGTGATTCACCTGTCTCCTCCCTAGCTCCTTCTGACCTATCCCTGCAACCTCTCACTCAACCCTCTGCTCCTCCTTCCTCTCCCATTGGTGCTCCCTCCTTTATAATCCCTGTCTGTCCTCTAGCTCATTGCTCTGCATAGCCTCTTGTGACCCCTGTGTGTGCAGTCTCTATGCTTGGCTCTCCTGTCTCTTTCAGCGCTGGTTCCTGTCCCTGCTTACCTTTGGATCTCCCTGGCTTGAACTTTGCATTGAATTGGATTACCCTGCTTTCTCCTGCCCTTGAACCCTGCATTCGGATACTACTATGCTGCCTTCTCCAATCCTTGAACACTGGCTTACGGACATCCCCACGCTGCTCTCTATAACCCCTGAACTCTGGCATACGGACATTACTATCCAAACTCTGGCATCCTGGACATTGGAAGTATATGTTACCCTTTCTCAACAGGCCCGGCAACGCATTACCACACTCCGGGCACGCCCTCACTGCTGTGGGTGCATGTTATAACCTTACCCACCTCAGTACTGGGGACTGGCCAGGTCTGCGGGCATACAGCCGTTACATTATGCAGAGCCCAATAAATGCAGACCCCCCTGAGGTGGGTCAAGGTGTTTCCTTGGAACATTTACAATTTGTCAGTAACCAACTGACCACTGTTTCGCAACAACTTGCTAATCTGTCTCTCCAGGAAACCCCAGCTGCCCTGTCACCTCCTGTCTCTGTGACCTACGGTAACTCTGGACCACGTATACCACCTCCCAACCGGTATGATGGGGACCCTCTCGCTTGACGTGGATTCCTAAACCAATGCGAGGTTCAATTTGAAATGTCTCCCTCTCTTTTTCCTACCGGCTGTACCAAGGTGGCCTACATTTACGCCTTACTCACTGGCGACGCCCTCGCTTGGGCTTCTCCCCTCTGGGAGCACAAACCTGAGTTGACCCAAGACTATCCTAAATTTAGGCATGAATATCAACAAGTGTTTGACACTCCCGCACGTAGGGAGATGGCCGCTTTTTCTCTGTTTCATATCACACAGGCTCAAAGATCTGCTGCGAAGTACGCAATAGAGTTCCGCACCCTCGCCGCTGACGAGGCACTTGCCGCAGCATTTTGGCACGGTCTGTCTGATACTTTAAAAGATGATCTCGCAGCTCACGCTCAGCCATCCTCTCTGGAACAACTAATTACATTCCGCATACGTATGGATCAACGTACCCAAGAACGACGTCACGAGCGACACTGTTCCCGTTCTCTTCCTCCCCCGTCTGTCTCTCATAAGTCTTCTCCTTTGCCCTTATTGGCATTGGACGCTCCTGAGCCAATGCAGATTGGTATCCAACAACCACGGGCTGTGGAGAGAATGCAACGTCGTCAGAAGGGACTCTGTAACTATTGTGGTTCCCTAGAACATCGGCTCCAGAACTGTCCCCTGAAGCCGGGAAACGGGAACATCCAGTAAAGGTAGAGGGACTTTTGCTGGGTACAATCTCTTCTTGCCCCTCTCTCTCTAAGGATCTCCCAAAGAAACTCATGCTTCCTGTAACGCTGGCGGGCCCTGACCTTCTATTAGTAGTAAAAGTTTTCATTGACTCCGTGTCTGGCGGTAACTTCCTGTATCACACCTTCGCCTCTGATAATCAAATCCCTCTGGTCAAGAGAAAAGTGCTCATTGGTCTTGAAGCTATCGATGGACGTCTGCTTCAGCCAGCCTTCAACATCTGGGAGTCCATCCCACTTACATTGACCACTGCGGATGGTCATAAGGAGGTAATGGTTTTTGATGTCTTCCATTCTCCTACCGTCCAGGTTATTCTAGGAATACCTTGGCTACAGCTCCATAATCCGTGCATGGATTGGACCGACGTCTTACTTATCCAATGGCCTACCTCATCCGAGGCAGTGTCTACCACTCCTCTTGCTGCTGTGCTCGCTGGTTTGGATATCATCCCTTCCAACCTGTCCATCCTGCCGACAGTGTATCACGAGTTCCTGGATGTTTTCAATAAAGTACACGCTGAGGTACTGCCTCCCCATCATCCTTACGATTGTCCTATTGATTTGATTCCATGAATCATCCTCCCGAAGTCGAAGTCGTATCCTTTATCCGTTCCTGAAACTGAGGCTATGATGTCTTACATCCAAGAAAATTTGGAGAAAGGATTCATCCGCAACTCCACCTCCCCCACTGGGGCAGGCTTGTTCTTCGTGAAGAAGAAGGATGGATCCCTAAAACCCTGTATCGACTTTCGCGGACTCAACAAAATTACATTAAAAAAACGATATCCTCTTCCCCTAATTTCGGAACTATTCGACCGTCTACAAGGAGCCTGTATCTTCTCCAAACTCGATTTAAGAGGGACCTATAACCTCATCAGTATAAGAGATGGGGATGAATGGAAAACCGTGTTTAATACGCGATCTGGACAGTATGAGTATTTAGTGATGCCCTTCAGGCTATGCAATGCTCCTGCCGTTTTCCAAGAGTTCGTGAACTATATCTTCCGGGTCGTGTTGGGAACATTTGTTATCGTATATTTGGATGACATTCTCATTTTCTCTAAAGATTTAGAGGAGCACATTCGCCATACCAAACTGGTACTCTCTAGGCTTCGTGCTAATCGCCTCTACGCTAAAATGTAGAAGTGTTTGTTCCATCAGACGTCCACAGCCTTCCTAGGCTATATTATCTCTAACCAAGGTTTTTCTATGGACCCAGAGAAATTGAAGTCTGTTCTCGACTGGCTGCTGCCGAATTCTCTCAAGGCCGTGCAGCGCTTCCTTGGCTTTGCCAATTATTACCGGAAGTTCATCCGTCATTTTTCTACCATTGCCTTACCCATCACCGCCTTGACTAAGAAGGGTGCTGATCCTACGACTTGGTCTCCCGAAGCCATTGACGCCTCCGAGTTTCTTAAAAAGGCCTTCGTCTCTGCACCCATCCTACGACATCCAGATACTTCGCTTCCCTTCACGTTAGAAGTTGACGCCTCTGATGTGGGAGCCGGTGCAGTACTCTCAGAGATCCTCTCCCCAGGAAAAGCTCCATCCCTGTGGTTTTTTATCTCGGAAGTTCTCGTCAGCCGAGAGAAATTATGATGTTGGGAATCGTGAGCTATTGGCCATTAAATTGGCTCTTCAGGAATAGAGGCATCTTCTTGAAGGCACCAAGGAGCCTATTGCCATCCTCACCAATCACAAAAATTTACTGTATATTGAGGGGGCTCGACGATTAGGATCTCGTCAGGCTCGTTGGTCACTATTTTTCTCTCGTTTCAACTATACCATTTCTTATATTCCCGGTACCAAAAATATCAAAGCAGACGCTCTCTCTCGCCAGTTCGCTATGGAGAATGACTCTAACGAATCCTCTGAATCTATTCTCCCCGCCAAGTGCATAATTTCTGCCAATAATTTTGATGTCTTGGATGAAATCAACAAAGCCCAGGTTCACATTCCCAGGAGATTTAGGGTGCCAGAGGGATGCATATATGCAGCTCCACGTTTTCGCCACAAGATTCTACTTTGGGGACATTCTTCTAGATCGGCCGGTCATCCAGGCTTCAAGAGGACAACGGATCTTATTAGACGGTCCTTTTGGTGGCCTAAGATGAACAAAGCCATTTTTTATTTCACCAGAACTTGTCCGGTCTGTGCCCAGAGTAAATCCGCCCATCACAAACCTTCTGGTCTCCTCATGCCTCTTCCCATTCCGGAGCAACCTTGGAAACACATCTCTATGGACTTTATTGTCTCGCTTCCCAATTCTAAAGGAATGAATACCATTCTTGTTGTAGTGGATAGATTTTCCAAGCATTCACACTTTATACCCCTCAAGGGCCTCCCTAATTCTGCCACTTTGGCCGATATTTTTTCTAAGGAAATGTTCAGATTACACAGTGTTCCAATTTCTATTGTTTCTGACAGAGGTTCTCAATAAATCTCTAAATTTTGGCGTGCGTTTTCCCAGAGACTTGGGATTTCCCTTCTATTTTCTTCTGGATACCACCCTCAGACCAACGGTCAAACGGAAAGAATGAATCAGACCTTAGAGCAGTATCTCAGATGTTTCGTCTCCGAATCTCAAGACAACTGGGTGGATCTATAACCTTGGGCCGAGTTTGCAATTAACTCTCTTAAAAATGAATCTACGCAAGAGTCCCCTTTCTTCATTAATTTTGGATTCCACCCTAGCAGTCTTCCCCTCTCCTCCCTCCCGTCTGGTGTTCCTGCAGCAGATTCTCATGTCTCTACTCTTCAAAACTCTTGGAGGAAGATTCTTAAGACTCTACAAACTGCCGTCTCAAGACAAAAAACAAAGGCAGATCGACGACGCCAACCGGGCCCTTCGTTTAAACCCTGAGACAGAGTGTGGTTATCCTCAAAAAATATAAAACTCAAGACCCCGTCTCTGAAATTGTACCCGAGATTCTTGGATCCCTTTAAGATCCTTGAGAGGATCAATCAGTTCGCATACCATTTGGCACTTCCTCCCACCATGAGGATTCCTTCTGTATTCCATGTATCATTACTCAAACCGGTTATCCAAAGCGCTAATTTCCCGGATCGTTCCCAAAAACCCAACCCTGTGACCATTCACGGACAGCAGGAATATGAGGTTCACTCAATTATCGATTACCTTTGGTCCAGAAACAAGTTACAGTTCCTCGTTCACTGGAAGGGTTATGGTCCAGAGGAGCATTCCAGGATTCCTTCTCATCATATTCACGCTCCCAAACTCCTCTGGCAATTTCATCGGAAATTCCCCCAGAAGCCATGGCAGGATTGTGCGAAGTTCGATCCTCAAGGGGGAGGATACTGTGATGGTTCAGGGGATTCGTGCTTCCCAATGTCTCCCCGTCACGCCTGCTCCCTCTGCCTCTGACCTTCTTCCCTCGCCTCCTCGTCCATCTGTCCCTTCTTCCTCCCGCACCCGTTCCTCTGCAGAGTGCCCGGACGCGCGTCCAGCCATCACGCATGTTCCCCGCGAGGTGCGCACACCTCTCCAGGCACCCAATCCCCTCCGCGGCACTCACAGCTCGCGGCGTCCCTCTATTTCCCCACCTGCCACATTCTCTTCTCCTGCTCTCTCGCCTTCCTTGGCGAGCGCCCCCCGCGGCGCGACGCTCCTCGCACTCCCTGGCACACACTGTGTGCACGCATCCAACCGTTACAGAGGGAGCGCGCACACGCTCAAGGTATAGGCCTTCCCAGAGCCCTGGCTCCACCTCCCATAGTGTACAAGCCATATCCCTGTGTGATTCACCTGTCTCCTCCCTTGCTCCTTCTGACCTATCCCTGCAACCTCTCACTCAACCCTCTGCTCCTCCTTCCTTCCTCTCTCATTGGATCTCCCTCCTTTATAATCCCTGTCTGTCCTCTAGCTCATTGCTCTGCATAGCTTCCTGTGACCCCTGTGTGTGCAGTCTCTATGCTTGGCTCTCCTGTCTCTTTCAGCGCTTGTTCCTGTCCCTGCTTACCTTTGGATCTCCCTGGCTCTGCTTTGAATTGGATTACCATGCTTTCTCCTGCCCTTGAACCCTGCATTCGGATATGACTACGCTGCCTTCTACAATCCTTGAACACTGGCTTACGGACATCAAAACGCTGCTCTCTATAACCCCTGAACTCTGGCACATGGACATTACTTTCCAAACTCTGGCATCCTGGACATTGCAAGTATATGTTAACCCTTTCTTAACAGGCCCAGCAACGCATTACCACACTCCGGGCACACCCTCACTGCTGTGGGTGCGTGTAATAACCTTACCCATCTCAGTACTGGGGACGGGCCAGGTCTGCGGGCATACAGGCATTACACTTATTTAATATGGTCAGCAATTCGTTCAGCAGATGATAAGATGGCCACAGTTGGTCAAATTTATCAATATTTTATCGAAAATGATGACTTTTACAAATGTTCACCAGATGCTTGTGTGTGGAAGTGTGCAATAAGGACAACGTTATGTATCGATCCGCTTTTTTTGCGTATTGCTCATGCACCCGGAGTTACAGGAGGAGGGTAATGGTGTGTTGCCCCTGATTTTTCCAGTATCTTTGATCATGGAGAGTTCAAAAGGCGAAAGGTCATGGTAAAAACAAATAAGGATCTTCAGTCCCAGGCAAGCAATGCGCCAGCACCAGCACCGGCTTCCAATAACGGTCTGACCGTCAGTGAAAACCTGCTGACCGGCAACCCTTGCTATCTGTCCCCGCCTGGATTCCTGCAGCCTGAGCAGCATTTCACGTACAGATACCAGCAAGCTTGCATGTAACCAAAGCGATTTCCAGCTTCATCAGCTGTCAAATACAGGTGTAGCAGGGTCGCTGTCACCTATCAACTACGTGTATAATCAAGACTACGAGACTGGCAGTGGCTCGGCGCCAACCGAATGGCAACGTCTATGGTGGGTACAGCTGCCGTATGTAATTATTTTTTTACCATATCAATATCAATGCACAGTAAAGCGATTCTCCTGTAATCAATCACTTTACTTATGGTTATTTAGTTCTTTTAGTCACAATTCGCCAAAATGTAGCCCAGCAATATCATTGGCTGAGCAGCTTCTACAGTAGATACTGAACAATTGGTGGACAGCAAGGTGCATACGCATTGGAAGCTTGTTGAAACGCATATGCGTCTCATCACATCTAGGCGCATGCGTGTATGTGAACAAGAGACGCCCCCGAGAAAATTATTGTTGGGACTGACCGAGGCGACTGTGGGAACTTCTTTAGGGGACAGACTAATTAGAACCAACCATTACAGTAATACTTGTATTTTTCTTCCTCAGAAAAGAAACTTTGTCATCACGCTGAGAACGGCAAATGGAGGGATTTCAATGGATATCGCTTTTTGTAACGATGCTTGCACACTGCTGAATCTGAATCAGTGCCATTTTCTATTGATTTTCATAAAGCATACAATACTTTTTTACATACTGTACTGTATAATAAACCCCGAAAATAAAGTATGCATTTATTCTGTACATGTATTACAGTACAGTATGTGTGTTTTAATAATACTAATAATGCGTTTTAATACTGTTTTGATGTAATGCGCATGCCTACAGTATAAAGTACAGTACAGTACAGTATGCCTCATGCCTCATTGAAACGCAAAATTCTTGTGTTTACTACAGTAACTACTGTACAGTAATCCTGCACACACTTCGACAGTACCAGTTAAACACCCCCCCCCCCTTCCCCAAGGAGACACAATGAAACAATTACAATTTAAAACAAGCAGCATTTTTTTTATTGGTGGAGTAAGTAAAAAAACATTCATGTTGTACTGTAAGTAAAAACATTTACTATAAGATTACAATTTAAAACAAGCAGCATTTTTTTTATTGTATTACAGTTACAGCAACTGAAAACATTTACAGGTGTATGGTGTAAGTAAAAACATTAACAGTATAAATACAATACAATCACGCAGCGAATTCGATCCCCAGCAGATTGTCCTTCCATGGACAATGCCTTGTATGCCGCAAAATGCCATTTATGGAGTCTCTCATGATTTTCATTAAATGATCGCTAATTGAAAAATAGCGCCGCAATTCCTCCACAATAGTCTTTCTTAAATTTTCGGGAAGAGCCTTTTTGGCGCGATTTCCTTTGTTGTTTACATTGTGGGCCCACCCGCAGTACACCACGTAGAGCATGTGGTGCTTGAAAATGTACATGGCATGTTTCTGGGCTACACCACCACTTGCAAACCTATACTTCTCCCTGACTGGCTGGGACAGGTCGCGCAAGATGATGTCGGGCACCGTCTCAATGCAAGCGTATATGGGTGAGATTCTGGGAGTGGGTGTGCTTCTGGGAGTGGGTGTGCTTGTGGCGGAGGGCGAGGGTAGGTTATCTGGGAGGATGCTTTCCTCCTGTCTTGGTCGCCTTGTCTGTGTTGCCTCCTGGCGTGGTCTTAACCGGGGTTGTCATGTCATCCTCGTCAATGGCATACATGAACCCAAATTCTTCTGATGGAGGGGGTGCGCTTGGTGATGGAAGGTTGAAGGTCCCATTCATCCCATCCATGCCACCCTCCTGCTCCTGCGTCAGAGATACAGGGGCATGAACTACAAGCAAATTATGTATCCCCACTATGTCAGTCTCTATCTTCTCCATCCGTTGATCCATATTTAGCATGGTCTCTAAAAGAAGATCTATCTTTACCAGCAGAGAGTTCCCAGGGATATCGACACTTAATCCATTCAGCATTCGGTCTAATGAGCTGGATCATGTGCATGGGGTGCTGTGGACTTCTGGGTGGATGGGTGCTGAAGAGGATGAGATGGGGGTTCCCTGGAGAGAAGCGGCAGCGTCGGCAAAGAGTGATGGAGGAGGTGACCTTTGGATTTCCAGGAGAGAAGCGGCAGCGTCGTCGAGGAGCGATGGAGGAGGTGACCTGTGAGTTCAATTGGTTGGCTTCCATTTGTTTTGCTTTGTGTCTATATCAGCGAATTTCTTCGTGACATACAGTAATAAGGCTTCTTAAAAGCCTTTGCCTTTGGAGTCATCAGAAGGTTTTCTTAATTAGCCTTAGCCTTTCGCTTTGGCCTTGGCTTGGAAATGGCTTCCGCCTTTTGCTTTTTCGGCATGACAGGCACAGCAGAAGAGAGTGGGTTCCTGCGTCCATAGAATCAGGGTTTATCCATGGAAGCAGATGGCACAATGCAGTATTTGGACAAGAGCAAGCTCAGATACAGATCATCGAGTGGGAGGCTATGCAATGTGTGTCACCTTTTATGCATGGTGCCGAGGAGCAGGTGTTAAAAGTGGGCGTATAAATACACCTTCCATTTTGTGGATTCACTGCACATTGAATACACATCGACTAAACATCGAATATACATTCTTGTGTTTGTATTTCTTTCTACTCGCAGCGATGCCTGTTAAAAAGATTTCTAAGGATCTCAGCATGAGAATAAAGGAGATGTACACGAGAGGACAACGAATTGCAGATATTCAACACTGGTTAAATACTTCTGGCCTCGTTGTACCAGCAGCCACCGTGAGCTATCATGCCCACGGTAAGACCAAAAAGTCACGAGGACAGCAACGGTAACTACCGCGTAAGTACTGTAAAGTATTTTGAATACTGTATGTTTTCTGTACCGTGCAGTACTGCAATATCGCTTTTATTGGTTAGATGGCTAATTTTTTTTAACAGAATCATTTTCCTACCAATTATTAGATAAACTGTACAGTACAATTTTTTTTTGTTACACCTCCTTCCTCTATTATCATAATTGCATTCCTACATTCTTATAATCAATTCTATTTGAAAGTGTCACGCCTGTATGCCCGCAGACCAAGCCTGTTTGCCCGCACCTCAGTACTTAGGTGGGAACGGTATGATACCATACACCCACAGCAGTGGGGGCAAGCCCGGAGTGTGGTATAACGTTGCTGGGTCTGTTGGAAGAGTTGTTAGAGTATACTTGCAATGCTTGGGGTATGTCCGTGAGAATAGTCATGTCCGTTTGCCAATGTTCAGGGATCCAGAGGGTAGAGTCGTCAGAGGGCAAGCCAGGTCCTAGGAAGCCAGAGGTCAGCGGAGTCGTACTGCACCGACACACTTTATTCGAGCAAATACCCAGTATGTACCTGGCAGATACCTGGAATGCGCCGCTCCTCACCTCTGACAAGCCCCGTTGCGTTTGCCTTCCCAGCCTGGGTTCATGCCTGGCTGACGGGCGGCTGATCTGTTAAATGATAATGATTAGGATTTAATAGGCTGCAATGCTTCGCGTGTCTACCAGATGGCATAAATTCATGAATTGTAATGCAGTATATATATATATACTGTGCAGTATTGCAGCCAGCGGGAATAAAATGCTTCAATCCCTGCTTGGAAAATACCTCAATGCACTCGGGCAGAAAACAGTCACAAACCTCAATACACCCGGGTATACCCGAATTCGTGGGACTAGCCGAGCTCGAATAAAGTGTGTCGCCAGTGTATGTGTAGCAGGGTAGCACAGTAGAAACAGAGCCTGTTCTGGCGCCGCCACGCTCTCTCGGTTGCCTGGAGTAGTTGACTGCCGACCTGCATAGGTTTCCGAGGCCTCCAGGGCCAGGAGAGGAGTAGCGACTGGCCTGTGAGAAACAACAGAGGGAGAAGAATTGGAACAGTGCCTCTCGTGTCATCGCTCTTGCGTGCGCTGATCCATGCGTACGCTCAGTGTGATGAGTTCCTCCAGGGACGTAGGTCAGGCGTGAGTAGCCAGATCGTCTTTCAACGTATCTGAGAGTCCGTGCCAGTATGCAGCTGCGAGCGCCTCATCATTCCATTGGACTTCGGCGGCCAGCGTACGGAACATGATGGCGTATTTGGCAGCTGAATTTCGACCCTGAGAAACATGGAAGAGGGAGAAGGCAGCTGTCTCGTGCTGTGCAAGGGTATCAAACACAAGTTGGAATTCACATCTGAATAAAATATAATCTTGCGTTATTTCGCTTCCACGCTCCCATAGAGGAGAGGCCCAGGCAAGGGCGTCTCCGTTGAGTAGGGCGTAAATATAAGCAATCTTAGCACGGCCAGTAGGAAACAGGGAGGGAGACATCTCAAACTGCAACTCACATTGGTTTAAGAACCTGTGGCAGTTGAGGGGGTTCCCATCATAGCGATTCGGAGAGGGAATTCGTGGGCCAGGGCTGTTGTAGGTATTGGCCATTGTTGGCGCAGAAGCCGTGGAATCATCCTGATGGGTGAAGGTGGCTAATTGCTGGGAAACTTTGGACAGCTGATCGCTAACAAAGCGTAAGGCCTCTATGGTAATACTTGTACCCACCTCAGGGGGGTCTGCGTTTTTTGGGCTCTGCATAATGTCACGCCTGTATACCCGCAGACAAAGCTAGACCCCAGTACTGAGGTGGGAACGGTATGATACCACACACCCACAGCAGTGGGAGCAATCCCGGAGTGTGGTATAGCGTTGCTAGGCCTGTTGGAAGAGTTGTTAGAGTATACTTGCAACGCTTGGGGTATGTCCGTGAGAATAGTCATGTCCGTTTGCCAATGTACAGGGATCCAGAGGGTAGAGTCGTCAGAGGGCAAGCCTGGTCCTAGGAAGCCAGAGGCCAGCAGAGTCGTATGTGTAGCAGGGTTCAAAGGGATACCAGAGAGCAGAGTAGTCCAGGGTAAGCAGGGGTCAAAGCCAGGGAAATCCAAAGTAACACAGGAGCAGGTAATCACAGGAGCACAGAGGGAGCACAGCATAGATCAGGTACACACAGGGAAACAGGAACTATGCAAAGCGAGGAAGAGGTGGACAGAAGGTGCACCAATGACAGAGAGGGGAGGAGTAGAGAGAAGTGGGTCTATTTTGATCTGGTTTGAAACTGATTGGCCAGCGAACCCGGCCAATTCAGTTAAACAGCAATTTTACTTGTTGCCAAGTAGAACAAAAGATAAACCAGTCAAACAAAAATTAAATGAACCCAACAAGTGCACTGATGAAGTGCACTTAAAACAGAAGGGTTAAATCTAAAGAACCCTTGATGGGGAATACCGAGCAAAGCACCCCGCCTAACGCCCACTGGGAGGTAAACTCTGAAACTGTCCCAGTAGACTCGGCGTACGAGTACTCTGCCCGAATACGGGAGTGCACCAGCGCCCAAAACATGGCCACGATGTTTGTTGGGACCCCCCCCTCCAAACACTGCTTCCTGGTTTTACAAATGGCAACCTTAGCCAATGCCAGGAGCAGGTTGACCAGGAGATCCCTAGGCTTATTGTTCCGGGACACTGGGCACCCAAAAATAAAAAGATGAGGGGAGAAGTGTAGCCAGAACCGCAGGAGAAGGCTCCTCAAGAAGTAAAAGAGGGGCTGCAGTCTGGCGCAACTCGAATAAATGTGATACACGGACTCCCGCTCGCCACAGAAGGGACAGGCGGCGGGGGAGTACGTGAAGTGTGCCAAGAATTCTCCTGTGCTCAGTGCACCATGGAGGACCCTCCAACTCAAATCACCGGCGGGACGGGGAACCAAGGATGAATAGAGTTCCCTCCACCGGGGTCTCTTGCCCTCATTCGCAGAGAATACCCGCCTCCAGATAGTATCTGGGCGGGTGACAAGGGCGAGGTAATGCACTATATGGAGCACTAGAGAATACAGGTCTTTCCTCGGCATGCCGCGGAAACATGCCGGGGACATATCCCCCAACCTGCTGAGGTTGGGGGAAAGAGGAGCCAGAGGGGGTAGCCGTGGTTTGGGTTCCACGCAAAGATCCGGAGAGCTAGGGTTGAAAGGTTGACAAGGCTCTCCGGTCTGCAATACCCCCTCAATGAAGGTGCGTGAGTCGGGGTGGATGGCATCTTTAATCTCCCGGATCAAACGATGAGGGACGCAGGCAGTACGCAAACCCATACGGGGCGCGAGCACCTCTGCCCTAACCCAGTCTCGCCGCTCAAAGTCCAGGAGATCCCCGACTCTGGTCACCTGTGCCAGGATTAGCCGGCGGCAAATAGAGGGTGAATCCAACATCCGAGCCCCCACTGCCTGATTATACAGCAGGGGCTCGGCGAGGAAATCAACCCCCACCGCCTGTTCCTTCCTGGTCACGGAGACCAGTTTCCAGGCCTTAAGTAAGTCCCGGTAGTATGCCGGCAGCACCGAGAGGTCTCTACTTAACCCTCGGGCCTGATGATAAACAATTGCCTGTCATACCTCATATTGCGCAGCTGGCGAAAGAAACTGGTCGCCAGCTGGCACCACTGCGGAGACGGATCAGCGAATAGGTATCTCTGCAGGTATTGGAGGCGGAAAGTATGTAACTGGGAGCGGACACACACCACTCCCTGTCCACCCTCCTCCGCAACTCCCGCAGAGACCCAATGCTTCCCCATCCAGAGAAAATCCATCAACTTCCTCTGGATCTTGTTGATAAATTCGGGGGTTGAACACATGGCTATCAGCCAGTGCCATATCTGACTGGCCACCAGCTGGTTAATCACCAGGGTTCTTCCCCTGAGGGAAAGCATTCTCGACAGATACACCCATGACCCCAGACGAGCAATGACCCGTTCTTCAAGATCACTGAAGTTTTCTGGGGCCAGGTTCTCCGCAGCAGACAGGTAGACTCCCAGATACTTGAGAGTATCGCTCTCCCACGAGACATTCCGAAACACGGGGGGCAAGGAGTCCACCTGTAAGGGACCCACCAGAATGCCGGAGCACTTGGACCAGTTGATCCGAGCAGAAGAGGCCGCGGTGTAGACCGCTTGGCACGCTTGTGCCCGCTCTATATCATCTAGGTCCTGGGCCACGAGGAGCACGTCATTGGCATAAGCCGACAGGACTACCCACATGTCGGGCTCCCGGAGCACCAGCCCGGTGAGCCTCCTCCTCAGTAGGCAGAGGAAGGGCTCAATGGCCAGCACGTACAGTTGCCCATAAAGGGAGCACCCTTGACGTACTCCCCGACCAAACACAAAAGGTGCCGTCAGGGACCAGTTGATCTTCACCAGACACTCTGCAGAGGCGTACAGCATCTGAAGAAAGCCCACAAATTGTGGGCCGAAGCCAAACGCCTGCAGGGTCTGCATAAGGTAACGGTGATCCACTCTGTCAAACGCCTTCTCTTGATCTAGGGACAGGAAGGCGAGTGATAGACCAGTCCTCTGTGCGTAGTGCATCAGGTCCCAGACCAGAAAGATGTTGTCATGAATACTCCTGCCCGGAACAGTATAGGACTGGTCCGGGTGAATCACCTCTGCCAGCACGGATTTGAGCCTCAGAGAAAGCGCTTTGGCTACGATCTTATAGTCCATGCTGAGCAGTGAGACCGGTCACAAGTTAGAGATCTGGCGGAGATCTCCTTTCTTCGGCAGCAGAGACAGTATTGCCCGCCGACACGAAAGGGGCATCTCACCGGTCTCCAGGGCTTCGGCTAGGACCTTGGTGAAATCCGGTCCCAGCATCTCTCAGAAAAACCGGAAGAACTCCACAGTCAGCCCGTCTAGCCCCGGCGTTTTTCCGTGGGACATGAGATTGAGAGCTTCAGAGAGCTCGGCCAGAGTCAATGGTAACTCAAGCCGCTCCCTTCCATCCTCACCGACCGTGGGAAGCCCCTCCCATAAGACCCTGCATTTATCTGGCTGGATGGACTCCGGAGAGAAAAGATTTACATAGAATCTCCGGGTTCTGTCCCGGATGCTCTCCGGGTCAGTCAGAGGGGTACCGTCCTCTGCCAACAAGCAGGTGATATGTCTACGGTTTCCCCTTTTTTTCTCCAGCGTGTAGAAGAGGTGCGACCCGCGATCCATTTCCCGAAGGAAGTGGATGCTGGATCACACATACGCCCCCCGAGCTCTCCGATCTTCCAAGTCCCGGAGAGCGCACTTCCTCTCCATGTACAGGTACAGGTATTGGTCTCCTGCCACAGACAGCCGCTTCTCGAGATCGAGCACCTCCTCCCTGAGGGCCTCGATATCAGCATCGCACTGCCCGCTGGACCTTTGGTGTACTCCTGACACACGAGGCGCAGATGAACCTTGCCCACGTCCCCCCACTGCTCTAATGTGGCAAAGTCTGACATGCAACCTCTCCAGGCCATCCAAAAGTCTCGGACCGACGTCGCAAACCCCTTGTCCTCCAAAAACGTATTGTTGAAGTGCCAATATGCGGCCGAGGGTGCTGCAGGTAGCAGCGTCACCGTCACGGACGCACAATTGTGGTCCGAAACCGGTGAGAGCCTAATGGCACTGGACTGGGCTCTTGACAGGCTGTGGCTGGAAATATACAACCTGTCGATCTGGGACCAGGACATCCGTTGACCCCTAAACACCCTAACATGGGTGAACTCAGTGGATGCCTCAGGATGTTGTTCTCGCAAGACGTCTACCAAGGAGTAGCGGGTAATGACCTCCCGCAAGGCCGACGCAGAACACGGGTGTGGCTCCGGACCATTCCGGTCTTTCCAAGCCCCGAAGGTACAGTTAAAATCACCCCCGAGCACCACGTATTCGTCCACGTCGACTGTCTCCAGGTATTCAGACATTCTGACGAAGAACTGCCTTATCAGGGGTCCGGTGGCAGGAGCATACACGTTCAGGAAATTAAACGTGTTGTCCTCGTGCCGGACCCTGAGATGCAACAGGCGACCTGGAACAACAGCTTTGGCCAGCAGCAGCTCTGGTTGAATGGACTCAGAGAACAGGGTCACCACCCCACTAGATGACGAAGTGAGGTGGCTGAAAAAGACCTTGCCTCGCCACTCCAAATGCCACCTTCCTTGTTCCGTGTTTGCAGAGGGTATCCTCCAGGAAACCATCTAGCTCCTGGGCAGGGATAATGGGGGTCAAAGAGTCCACCGCCTCCGCGGTGCCAGAGGACTCCTCACTGAGCCCCAACTCCCCAAGCTCCTCTTGACTGAAAAACTGAAGACCCCCGCCCTTCCCTGCGGGGGCCTTTCTCAGCCTTAGAGTGGGTCCCCTCCTCGGTGTTTCCACGAGGGGGTCCACTATATCCTCCACATCCAACCCCGGGGTGGGATGTTCAGGGGTAGCTGGTGGCGGTATGGCGGAGGTAGCGGTCTCCCTAGTGTCCTCGGGAGCCAACGAGGCACACAGTGCCCTCCTGGTTTCCTCTACCGCCATGCGAACAACGGGATGCCATGGGCGTTAGCATTAATCGCGGGAGGGTACTTTTCAGCAAGTACCTCATAGGGAGGGTCCAGCCCAGCAGTCGCCTCCAACAAAATGCCCGACCAAAACTCCTCACCAGGAGAGCTCACATCTGGCATCTCCCAGATGCAAAAAGAAGTGCTCGCTAAAACACCCTCACCCACACCCGCCTTCCCCGCTCCACCCTCCAAACCCCCAACCACGGGGGTCAGCCCTAGCCCATCCCCTTCTTCCGGTGACACAAACCGGGGCTCTGCCTCAGGTGTGCCACCCGAAGGCGGCACAGCCGGAGGGGGATCCTGGCCGACCTCCGAGTCCCCGAAGACAACTGTGTCCAGCGCGGCAGATTCACCAAAACACAGGTCCCCGGGGGATGTTCTCCAACTGGGAGGGGTGTTGGACTTTTCCCCAACGTTTAAATCTAGGGGCAAGGCCTTATGTTGTTGTTCACTTTGGCCTTCCACCCCAGAGACGTCGGGTACCTCCTCCTGCATTCCCTCTAGATATTCGAGGGTGGGTGGTTGTAAAATTATGAGATCCGGCTCACACTGGCTAATCCTAACCAGTGAGCCGAATGGAGCCACCTTGTGCGGAACTGATGTTTCGTTCCGCTTCAGAGACATCCAAGGGTGAACGTAATACGGTTCACCCTCCTCGACCTCCTCAATCACCCTCTTGTTTTTTGTTTTAAAAGGCTTCTTCCTGGGGGGGTGATTCCCCAGGAGAGGGTGCCGCTACCTCCATATCAGGAGCTTCCTCCTGCTCCCCCGCACCCTGTACGGTGCTTACATTGGGGGTAAGGTGTTCTTGGGGGGGGACAGTGACAATAGAGGGTGACTGTTGTGGGGTGACTTTTTTTTTCTCCCTCTTTTTTTGGGGGAGAGGTTCAGATGTCACTATTTGAGTTGGGGCAGTGACATCTTCTGTGGTCCCAAGGGGGGCCTGGGCCCTCAAGGGCTTTTCCTTCTCCCTCTTTCTTTGGGGGAGAGGTGTAGACGTCACTCTCCGAGATGGGGCAGCGACATCTCCTGCGGTCCCAGGGGGGTCCTGGGCCCCCGAGGGCTCCGCCGTGGTAGGCGCATCAGCACAGGGTGTTTCCTCCTGGGGGGAGACAGCAATAACAGAGGGTGGCCACTCCATGGCAACCCCCTCTCCTTCCCTACGCTCTCCAGAGAGAGGTGCAGAAGTCACTGCTCCAGATGGGACAGCGACATCTCTTGTGGTCCCAGGGGGGACCTGGGCCCTCGAAGGCCTTGCTGTGGTAGGTACAGCGGTACCGGGTGTCTTAGCAGAGGGAGGGGCGGGTGCAGGAGTTGGGATAGGTCCTCTGTTCCCTTTGGGGCAACTCCTGCGAGTATGCCCCAGCTCCTTGCACAAATAGCACCTTACCCCCTCTGTGCCATAGTACACGGTGTATGTTATGTCCTCGTAGGGCACCCCAAAAGAACCCTCCACAGATTCTGTGCTCCCCGGCAGCAGCACTTGTACCTGCCGCCTAAAAGAGAGCACATGCCTCAGTGCTCTATCCCTGCAGCCCAGCGGAATTTTTGTTATGGGAGATTTAATATCTCCCAGGGCTTGCAGGCATGGGCGCATGAGGCTGTCTGGGATGAAGGGGGGCACATTGGACAGGATGATTTTTGTGCCTAACCCCTCCATGGGTTCTATGGGGATGTAGGTTCCCCCTACACTGATGCCTTTCTGCACCAGGGTGTGGGTGGCAGCCAGCGTACGGAGGAAGAAAATGCCCCTCCCATACATCTTGCTGGCCACCACCACAGCAGAGGGACCCACAACGTCTGCCACAGCCCTCACATAGATCTCCATGTTAAGGCCAGGTGACATTGGGCACCTCACCCCAAGCTTCCTGCTCACATTGGGCGTGGCCCCAGCGTTGTTGTTGCTGGGGTCAACGCCTGCAGCTGCCACCTGCACCCATGTTGGAACTGGGATTGCAGGGGTTAAACTGACAACAGGAGCCGGGGGAGGTGTGGCCAGGGCACTGGATGTACCAGGCCTCGGGCTATGGTTATTGATCCTAGGGGCCCCAGTTTTTTGAGTCCGATGTCCAGGTGTGGCCCCCGTTGCTGCACTAGTCCTATTCCCCCCAGGCATGATAAAATAAGCCTCTAAGTAAGGTGAGGAAATAGTGCTTAGGGAGAGAGATGCAGAGAGGAAAACTGTCCCTTTAAGAACCAATTAACTATCTCTGCACAGGGAGGGGAAGAAAAACAGATTTTTAATAACCTGCTGTAATCTTCTCTTTTCTCCCCTTATTATTTAACTCTCTCTCTTACAAGAAACCACACCACAATATTGAAGGTCTTAAAGTAAGACACAGAGCTCCCAAAAATGCAAATGACAAAAGGAAATCAGGCTTAAAAATAAGGTGAAAATTGAAGAAAATAAACAACCAGGGGTAGGTGAGATGAGAGGGGTTGAGACTGCAGTTTCCAGCCAGCCACAGTGTAGCTTTGCTGGGTTAAACCACTGCAGCCTCTGGGTGAAAAACAAAAACGGTTTTTAAACCTGAATATACACCCAAAACCCTCTGCAAAACTCACAGTATACTCCCAGTATACTCCCCCACAGATCCACAGCAAAATATACCAAATAAAGAAAGAATAAAGCTGATTCCTTACCAAATGCCTGGGAGCTCTTCACACACGCTTCTAAGTTAGAAGCAAGAGATAGGTCAGGGAGAGAAGAGGAGGAGACAGAAGGGGCAGTCAGGGGAATGGCCTGTACAGCTTGGGAGGCGGAGACAGGGGGAACCTGATAAGAAGCGTCTGTGCGTGCACCCCCTGTAAGCTTGGGATGCGCGTGCACAGGTTGCAACACAGGCGCGGCCTGCACGGAGCAGGAGAAGACCACAGGAGGGGGACGCAGCCAAGAGGAGGGGAACGCACACGAGGTCTGTGCCCGCGCGATGGCCAGCAAAGGCAGGGAGGAGCATGCACACGTGTCCTCCGTGGGCTGAGGGGGTGCACGCACTGGACGCGTCACCAGGCTCACGGAATGCCGCGCCACGGGCACCACGGAAGGAGGAGGCAACGAGACGGATGGAACCACAGGGGAAGGTAAAGGAGCAACCGCGGGGGAGAGGGAGTGGGGAGGATCAAGGCAAGGGTTAAGGGAGCGCGTGGGTATGCGGGACCTGCGGGGAACGAGCTGCGGCAAGGGGAGAGAGGTAGAAGGTGAAGGAGAGGAGTGGGAAGGAGTAGAAAGGGTGACAGGAGATGGGAGAGAGGGACAAGTGGAGGAAGGAATCTCCTGAGTTGTCCCAGAAAGTGAGTTGCACCTCTTTCCTTAATTATCACTCACTTCATTATTACTCATTATGACTCACACACTCAAAACCCCCTCATTACAGTACACAGTTTACTCACATTCTGACACACACACACACGCACACATTAAGTACTGTTAATATTATATCTGTTATATATATATATATATATATATATATATATATATATATATATATATATATAGTTAAGTTATGGTGAGTAAATTATGGTTATGGTGACACTGGGTGCTCATTTGCATGTCATTTCCCAGAATCCCTTGCTGCAGTGGATGTGCTGTATGCTGGGTGATAATGGGGAAAGGCGGGGTTGCAGACCTGCCTAAGACATGCAGATGAGCATACAGTTGTATTTGCATATATATATATATATATATATATATATATATATATATATATATATATATATATATATATATATATACATACATACATACATACATACATACATACATATATATATATATATATATATATATACATATATATACATATATATATATTAGAGAAAAAGAGAAAAGAAGCGCCCGATCCTTGTGTAAAATCAGATGAACAAACAAAGTTTTAATATCTCATGGACAAGACAAATGCACACTTACAATTTGTTTGATAAAATAAAGCATGTTATGGGACCTGCCCATGCACCAACTGAGGACTCCTCGGTCTCTTCTTTGTGTGTGAGTGTCAGTATTGGCTCCAAAAAGGATGTTGCTGTCAGCTGCTGTCTCCAGGGGAGTAATCCTTAGTGTTTGTGAGCACTCAATCTCCACATGCAGCCGCCATTTAGCCTTTCTTCTCACACTTGAAACCGGAAAAAAATCTTCAGGTACTGATCCCCTGATGAAATCCGCAGAGTCGGAAGAAACGCGTAGGGATATCTGGCAGTGAGCCTACGGTGACAGGGCAGCTCCCAGTACCAGCGTGAGGAGGCAAGGACTTGCCTGAAGATTTTTTTCCGGTTTCAAGTGTGAGAAGAAAGGCTAAATGGCGGCTGCATGTGGAGATTGAGTGCTCACAAACACAAAGGATTACTCCCCTGGAGACAGCAGCTGACAGCAACATCCTTTTTGGAGCCAATACTGACACTCACACACAAAGAAGAGACCGAGGAGTCCTCAGTTGGTGCATGGGCAGGTCCCATAACATGCTTTATTTTATCAGACAAATTGTAAGTGTGCATTTGTCTTGTCCATGAGATATTAAAACTTTGTTCATCTGATTTTACACAAGGATCGGGCGCTTCTTTTCTCTTTTTCTCTAATAGGTACTGTGGGAGTTCGGTGAGCCCAAGAAGAAGCAGCCTGGACCTTTTGCAAATCAACTTATCATGGACACATGTGGACTTAAATATTTTTAATATTCACTGCATTTATGGGTTCATAATCGTGTATTGAATTTTTCATTGCTTATCACATGAACCCATTTTTTTATATTTGCATTTTTTACTTAAGTCCCAGTGACACTTAGTGTCATTTTTACCCACATTAATTGGCAATATCTTTTTTTTTTTTTTTTTTTTTTTTTTTTTTTTTAATGTTATGCACACTTCTTTTTTGCTTTTGTGTTTCTATCTAATAGTCACTTTTAGTTTTTCCTGGCAGAATACATTTAGTTATTTTCACACCACTGTTTATTGGGCATACTGTATTTGCCTGGTGCAAATTCTTGCCACATCTATCAGGGCTGCAGCAATTTAGGTGTAGTGTGTGAAGGGTGAAGGGCGCTGTCTATATTTTCTGTCACATATATATATATATATATATATATATATATATATATATACACACACATACATATATATACACACACATACATATATATATATATATATATATATATATATATATATATATATATATATATATATATATATATATATATATATATATATATATATATATATATATTTCAGAATAAATGAGTTCTTCAGTATTAGGTGATAGCTTTTTTATTGGACTAACAATTTATGTCATAGGACAAGCTTTCGAGAGTTCTCCTCTCTTCTTCAGGTCAGGTAATACTGATATACACAGGAATCTATGGCTAAAACAGTGTAGAGAGAAAAAAAAACAAAAACAGATATGTACTGTAGATAAGGTAGGGTGTTAAAAGTGTTTGAAGCCAGGGGATGGTGACAAGGAAAGGTGGGGAGAGAGAGGGATGCTAAGGGGGGGGGGGAAGACAAAGTGTGGATAAGAATAGAGGCAAGCATGATAATTACAAACAATTTTGATAGGGTGTGAGAAAACCCATGTCTGCATTAAGTCCTTTGGTTTTGGTGTCAATGAGTCTTATCATTCTGAGTTCAAATGTTTTCCGTTCTTGGGTGCTTCTAAATATTCATTGAGGATTTAGATTTTTAAATCATTTATGGAATGATCTGGCTGTGAGAAATGATGTCCCACAGGTGAGCAGTATCTTCCTTCTTCGTGATGGAGTATGGAGTGTCTGTGCATATTCATTCTGCCTTGTAGTTTTGGGCTGCTTTCCCCAATGTAGCAACCTTGGTCACATTTGTTGCACTGAATCATATACACTATATTCCTGGATATGCAGCTGTATGATCCTTTAACGGATCCTTTAAAGGAAAGGAAACAAAGTATTTTACAGTAGTCATACAGTAGTTCCAGTATACAGCAGTTTGACAGTAGTAACTGCATAGTCCAATATGGAGTAGCTATACTATACACAATGCCATTATATGCACTTAACTGCACTATTTTTTTCTTTTCAGAGAGAGCTGCACTCCCAATCTAGTTACAAAGTATTTTACAGTAGTCATACAGTAGTTCCAGTATACAGTAGTTTGACAGTAATAACTGCATAGTCCAATATGGAGTAGCTATACTGTACACAATGCCAGTATATGCACTTAAGTGCACTATTTTTTTCTTTTCAGAGAGAGCTGCACTCCCAATCTTGTTACAAAGTATTTTACAGTAGTTCCAGTATACAGTAGTTTGACAGTAGTAACTGCATAGTTCAATATGGAGTAGCAATACTGTATGCAATGCCATTATATGCACTTACTGTAACTGCACTAATTTTTTTTTCCTTTTCACAGAGAGCTGCACTAAAAAAGGGGGGGTGGGGGGAGGCGGGGATCATGTGTAAATTGTGTGAACTCTGTGTATAATGTATCTACAGTACACACATTTACACAACTCCCCCCCCTCTCTCAATGAACTACAGAATGCAATGTGGCCATGACAAAGAAGAGAAAGACATAACATTTGTATTACTGTTTTTATTATTTTAAATGTGCATTATTCATGATTATTTGTGTTTTTCATTCTTCCATGATTATCCACCGGCCCTCAATTTTCAACTGACAGAAGAACTACAGTACATGTACAGTACAAAGAAGATAAAGACTGAATTTTGTCTTATTCATGATTATTTGTATTTTTTATTCCAGATAAAATAAAATAAATATTTCATTACATTCACGATAATCATAATAAATGAAAGCCCCCCCCCCCCAAAGAAAAAGAAAGAATGACAAAAATTGGTAATTTATCAAAAACATGATTCAGATGATGATTTTTTTAAATCTCTTTTTTTTTCAACTTTAAATTCACTTAGAATGTGTGTGTGGGGATTCTTGAAGAAGGCGTTGGGTTCATGTGTGAACTGCTTAGGGGTGGGCTACACTACTTACTGTAGTTACCAAGAAGGGCTTTTCAGATTAACATATTAAATTCGGGAAGGTATGGATACACATTTCGATTCATTACATTCATCTAAACAGTACAGTACATGTACCGTTGTAAACCTCACAAGTCTACACTACAGTAGTTTCTTTAGTTGCCAAGAAGGGCTAATCAGATTAAATATTCAATTCAAGAAAGGATTATTACACATGCGCATGCGTTACACTAAACAAAGCCTCAAAGGGTTGGAGGGGGTGGGTGGATGAGTCATACTGTATGAATGGTCCCTGCATTAATAATCAACAAGGTCCCAAAGAGAATTACACTCAGGCGCAGAGATGTGACACCAGGCTCGGGACGAAGACACATCGATAGATACCAATATATAGTCTTCTCTCCATATAATTTTGTCTAATATTGATAAAACCACCGTTGTGTCTTTAAGATGTGATTTCAGTCTTTTTACAAAACTAACTGTTTTTGTGACACAAGAAGGAGCTTCTAGTGCTGTGCCAAGCGCTGATTGAAGAAGCGTGCCTGTGGATAAGTAGCTGCTTTGAAGATGGGTATCATTTTCCAAGCCGCAGACGGCTGAACCGCAAAGTCAATTGGATAAGTGGTTTGTGGTCAGGCTGAAGTGCCGGCTTGTCAAAATGTATCCACCGGGCTCGTTAACCACTTGAGCTGAATTGATGGCGTGCTTCTGCGGTTTTGGATCAAAGCCAGCACAGATACATTGTATGCCAGCTTGTAATGCAGACCGATTATAGGTCAAACCTCAACCCACATCACAGAGCCCGTTCAGTTAAGTGGATATCTTGTGCTAGCAAAGAGGTAGCACTCTAATTTTTGGAGTGCAGTTTGTCACACATGAACCATGAACATACATATGAATTTTATATTTGTAACATATGCAGAACATACATTTATAAAGATACTGTATTTCAATGGTGGTTTAAATTTGAAGGCAGGAACTCTTTCCTGCCGGTCCGGCAATGAATCCATTAACATGCTCATATGTTATGGATGAATGAGCTGAGGGATTTTTCATCTCTGGACTTCAAAGGGCACCCTGCTAAGGTGGTGCCCCTGTGTCTAGGGAAGTCTGAAGTTGAAAAGCCTCAGAGACCCTAGGTGTTAGGGTGGCCAGGATATTTGTAAGTACCAGATAACGGTGTGAAGTATGGGCACTTCACACTTGGTAGCTAAACCCCAGACTTGCTGTCGCCAGGTAAGAGGTTGGGCTCGGTATGCTAAGTAGCTCAGGTGTGAGGTTAGTACATGCTCTGTGCAAACAGGGAAGCAACTTCTGCCCTCTTTGTAAGGTACTGGCAAGTCTGGAATAGGTGGGGACATTTATTCCCATGAGAGGATTGGGTGTATATGTTAAGTATAGGACCCTTAACCCTATAAAAATTCCTGCAGCCCAGTCCCAGTCATATTCATCTAAGATTTTACCAAGATACGTCCAAGCTACAGCGTTAGCAGTTCCAGAGTGTGAGGGATTAACTACAGCGTAACGAAGATTTGCACCCCTCTTCCAGAATTCGTTGGAGCTACGGATTCCCGAACAAATCTTGTAAGGACAATACGAAATCCTTTCCTTCGGCGAAGATATAGGGGTGGCAGTTGCGCCTCTAGCCAAGGGCTGTCGCATGACTAAAATTGCGCACCCATTTGCATGCGTGCAGGGGTGCCCAGAGACTTTGTTTCGTTCTGTGGACATTTGATTTCTTTCCCCCATCCCAGTAAGTGTTTTATTGACTGTAATTGTGAAAATTGTGTGTTTTTCTTAAAAGGAAATAAATTACAATTTATTTTGCCCATCTTGTGTGCTCAATACAGAATCACGGTATTAATGTGTTGGTAAGACCTGGTCTACCGTGACACTGGAACTTTTCTATTGTCAGTCATGGTATTTATCTATAGTATGTGTATAGTACTCTACTTAATTACTTGTTTACTTGAGATAATACTACTGTTTGTAGCCTGATATAGATCCAGTGGTTTTTGGCTGTCTTTAACTATACTGCTCTTGCATGATATTATGTTCTAGTATTGAGACTCGAGTCCTTTACTTTTACCTTATTGGATTTGTGAATAGCAATTTTTGTTGTCCTGGCATCACAGTATACTCTTGAATTTATGTACTTGCCTTCTATTTTGCTGTTCCAGAATCAATAATAACAGTATAGATCATCTTTATTACACCCATGGTCATTTACCCATTCAGTTTTGCTTTATAGCATATATAGCTTATATCAGGGGTGCGCAAACTTCCTGCGCTGAGCCACCCCGCCTGCTCTCCCCCTCTGTCACACCCTCCCTGTGGCATCAAATGATGACACGGGGTCATGTGATGTCACATCAAATGGCCCCATGGTGTCATTTGATGCCATTTTGCCATGGAGATGAGTTGAAATGGAAGCCAGGTAAGTGAGCTGCGCCCCCCGTCTGCACCCCCCAGTTTGCGCACCATAGATTTTTATAGCTCAGTTTGGGTTAATGTCTATATGTTTCCTAATTATCTTCTTCATTTTCTTCCTGAAAAACGTGGTATTACTATCATCACACAAGTCGTGACAGCATCTCCCCGTTGCCACGAGGATTGTCTGCATCCCGGCTGGGTGAAGCACAATGCAGCCTTCTGGTGTCAGGAGCATTTGTATTACTGCTCTTACTTCGACACCGCACACTCCACGCAGGGCTTGCTGGAGTCACCTCGTTGCCATAGGGACTACATGGATCTAATCAGCGAGCACATCGGGAGACACACGATACCTCATGATGATGTCTTTAGCCCTTTAACTGCCGCTCTAGTATCAGTCTCACCACAGGCTGCATTTCTGATAGACGTTTCCCTGTGTCAGATAGCTTAATTTTAGTTTATTATTGCAGCATTTTGGCTTTAGTTGATTCCTCTTTTTGGTATTGGCGTTTGCTTGTGTTTAAGTGCGGGTTCCCTACTCCATTTCTTTTACTGTTCTCACCACATTCTCCAGGGCCTTAATCCTGGTGAGAATATTGCCTAAACTGCACTGCTTCTCCGAAGTGCTCGTGTGGGAGTAGAGGGACCCTAAATGTTTGGAGTGCATGTTAACTAGTGTATTTATTATTATCTCATGCTCTCCATCTGTACATTTTAGGCTTCTAATCCTCCCAGCCTCAGAAGCAGGAGCAGTCCCAGCAGACGTAAAATCCTGCTCAGCCATGTCAACTGTTTAGCAGTTTAGCTGACAGGGTTGAGTTATTCAGTTTGTAATGTGTATTTATTGGAAATTGCAACATGCTCCTGGGCGTTATGGTAGGTAACGCATCACAAAATGACATTCGCTAATTAGTCTTTTATCCAATGTGCACATGTAGTGTATTGTTTAACGTGTCTCAGCGCTACGATAATCACAGTTCAAACAGAATGTTACTATGGTCGTTGGTCGTTTTGCTAACAGACAGCATTTTTGCATCTCATTAGTTTGAGGACATCCGTTAAACTAAAGAAACATAACATCCGTTCCTAATTTCTGTAACTGTTGGTATTAACACAAAATTGACAGACTTCAGTGAATATACCACTATGAAGTTGAATACAACAACATATTTTAAGATCTATAATTTTACTTTTTTTTACATGACCATGTAATATTGATACTTTATAATCATGTTTAGGTTAACAGGACTATTTGACATTAATAATTAAATTACCATTTAAAGGCAACTTAAGACGTTGCATATTTTAAATAAGATTAACGCATTTATTTATTTTGAGTATTCAGACATTGAGCAGTTTTGTTTTTTTTACATTTTTTTTTACATGTTTTTCATAGAGTAAAATTCATTATAGGCAACTAAATATATATTTCTTGCTCGTACATTGGGCCATCTCACAGACAAGCTGCACCACTTTTCTGTGAGAGTAACACCTCAAAACATGAGACCTCGGTACCTCTTGAGGAAGAAGAAAAAACATTTATTACATATCTGAAAGAAGTAACACTACTGTATAGTCTTCTGCGTCAATAGCCACTGATCCAGCAGCTACACTGTCATGGGAGACCAGGTTTATTGTACACTTTAACCAGGATCATTCACAGAAATAGGCATACACACCAGTGTAACATAAAATACAGATGAAAAGCGCATTTACTGGGGATCGAAAATTAGACTGTTCTTGGTGCAGGAAACACTAAATAAAAGTTTTCCCCTGACCGGGAAGTAGCCCGAAATCCTCTGGTTCCCAAATCGGCATGAAGTTCCACATGCCACTGCTCCATTCTCTTCTGAGAACATGGACTCCTTTTGTCCTGGGGTTAGTACTAAAATTGACTTGCAATCCCAGCCTCGACCGCTACGTTCGATTATTAGAACTTGGCCGCCAGAAGTGGGACTTAGAATATTTTCCGGGCAGACTTTTCTGAAGCCGGTGCTCTGCTATTCGTGCAAGAGCACTTTTGAAAAGCCTGCATGCACTTCTACCACTGTAAATCTCAAACCTGATTGGCTTAGGGGTTTATTATAGTATTTGGCTGTAGTATTTTGTGAATGCAGCCCAAATAAGAATGTGGTAACTTTCTCAGTCGCCAATCAGAGCGAAGCCGGTATGGAAAGCCAGGTCTGTGGGCAATCTGAAATTGCCAAGGAACATGAGCAAGTATGCCACCTCTGTCCCTGGCTATCTAATGCCACCTGTTGGGTCAGGCACCTCCAGGCCTGGCAGAACAAATGGCAGCCCGAATGACTACCATTGATACCAGGACGTGGGTATTTGAACCTTTCCCTGTTACCCAAATGGCTTTCACACCCTGGCATCCTCGGGTGGCTTTCATTTCTGATGTCCAGCAAACTTACTGGCACCAACTTGGTTGCCCTGGCATCATTGGTTCCAAAAGTCCCAGCTCATTTACAGTGCACAACAGTACATAACAGCACTATTACAGTATTAAATATAAATACACTTTCAATACTTTTCTACGTCTCTTAGTATGGGGAAGAGAATAGAAATATGCACTTTATTTTCAACTAGCCTATATTCTCTGACACAATCTATAGACTTAGACTGGACTCAGAGAGTCCCTTCACAACCTTACATATGGTTGGAGCACCCATGAACCCCAATATAGGTTCTGGGCTACCTGGGCATCCCCCTTAATCTAGGGACCCCTCATACTTACAAGAACACTTTGCATTCCTTTGCCCCATTTATCTTTCCAGGCTATGCTGAAGCAGGGAACCCTAGCGGTAAGCCGCGCTAGCGTTTTTAAGGGAGATATTGCTAGGACAATGTTCCAACATGTATCCGAGAATCAGGCATGATTCCCGAGTACATTTTTAGGGGAACCGACAACTCTGGACCCCAACTACCTAGGCACATTGTGACAACAATTTCTCTACAAACTCCCCTTGAAACTCATGCCCTAGCAATCCATGCTCACTGGCATCCCTGGAAAGGCAAAAACACATACAATCTTTATTATCGCAAATAACAAGTTATGCATAGACATTTTCTGGGTTAAAGGGCTGACTCTTTTTGAACCCTTATTTCGGATCAGAGGTAACCAAAACAGGGCTTGACCTTTATTAAGAGCCTAGTTACCCCTTCACCGCCACATACACCTGTTTCAACAGTCCCCTTTCTGCACCTGCAATTTGTGTCCCTTCTTCAACTGTGTTCCCAGCACTTGTGGTCCATGCAGCACCCACTTCCGCTGGTGTGGAGGAGCTATCTACAGTTGGCTGCCAAATTTTATGAAAACACAGAGCACTACCATGACTTGAAAACTTGAAAATATCAAGAGGTGACTAATAAAAGTTGAAAATTATTGAATCACACAGATTCCCAGGGTAAAAAAAAATATTTTCTTGTCCTGGGAATCTATGTGATTTAATACATTTCAACTTTATTTATTAGTAGCTCCTGATCTTTCAATTTGTTTATGTCATGGTAGTGCTCTGCATTTTCTTACAATCGCTTGGCTCTCTACTCTTACAGACCCACACGTTGGAATTTCAGGACTCAGAAGACGCATATGGGGCATCTGGATACAAGTGAGTAGCCCGCGTTTGGATCTTTTTCAATTAATCATTTAGGGAGGATGTCATATTACACTGTACATTTGGGGCCCTTGTGTTGAGACTCAATTAGATGTTATTCCCCTAGTATATATTTGACTAGATGAACTGTATTCACCTATTAAGATATAGGGCCTCATGCACTAAGCGCCGAAAAAGTGCAATCGCCAAGTGCTCCCTATCGGCATGATTTTGGCGATTTGCCCTCAGAGTATTCAGTAAGGGCCAAATCCATGCCGAATCCCTGCCGAATCACTGCGAAAGCAAAACGCCGATGATCCAGTGATAAAAAAGCCTGGCTCCCGATAGCCTGGCGATAGGCCGTTTCTGCCGATATGTGTTTGCAGCAGGGAGAAACCCGCCGCTCTCTCTGCGCAAACATCGGCAAAATAAAAAGATATCAAAACAACTTTAACTCATAGTGTACATGTGCAGGGGGTCTCCGGAGCTGAACCGCATTGGTTTCAGGTCCGGGGATCCCCTGCTTCCTGAGATACAGGCCCCTTTATGAGGTGCCGGTATCCCTCTGCATTTAAGTTCCCGATCACGTGACCGCGGAATGTAAACAAAGCAGAGGGATACCGGCACCCCATAAAGAGGCCTGTATCTCGGGAAGCAGGGGATCCCCAGACCTAAAACCAAAGTGGTTCAGCTCCGGAGACACTCTGCACATCTACACTATGAGTAAAACACACATATAAATAAACAATCATTCCTTACCTTAGCGGCTATCCGCTATGGTAATTAAGCAGCCTTAATTAATTTTTAATAATATTGTGCGGGAGCAGGGGGTCCCCTGAGCTGAACCACATTGATTTTTGGCTCAGGGACCCCCTGCTTCCCGAATTACAGGCCCCGGTAAGGGGCATCGGGTGCCAGTGTCGCCGTCATCTTTATAGAGCCCACGTCGCGTCTTGGACGCTTTAAAGATGGCGACGACACTGGAACTGATGCCCCATACCGGGGCCTGTAACTCAGGAAGCAGGGGGTTCCTGAGCCCAAAATCAATGCGGTTCAGCTCAGGGGACCCCATGCTCCCGCACAATATTATTAAAACACATTAATGCTGCTTCACTACCATAGCGGATAGCCGCTAAGGCAATGAAGGGGTTAAGACATAATAGCATGTATATTGGGGACAATTGCCCCCAATAAACATTGCAATCCACAACATACACCCCCTGTGCCCCCAACAAACCTTATACCCCCATTACATATATCTCATTTTTGGGATGCACAGCAATGATACTAGAGGCCGGCGGGGGCCCTCGGGTGTTCCCCGCAGGCCTGCAGTACCAATTCTGTACCCCCTCCCCCAAAAAAATACAACAACACAAATACTTTACAATAAAACACCCCCCCTAAAACATACAATACAGTAATAGGCAAAATTACTATTATCCACAAATGTATAATAGTGCATTTGTCCATTTAAAATACATAAAGAACAATAAATACATTAAATACATATAGCACTCACCCATGTCCGGCTGCCACGATGAAGGCCATCCTCATCTTCCTCCTGCCCTTGCTCCCTCCGCTGCTGCAAAACAGAAACAAGAATAAAAACATCCAATGTAATGTCCCCTAACCCCTTAATCACCATAGCGTTTATTAACTGCTACAGTCATGAAGGGGTTAACCCACCCTCACCCACCACTCGAGAGGCCTACATACCCTCCCCCACTAACCCCCCACACCATGAGGCCTAACCACCCTCACCCACTACCAGCCGGGAGGCCTACCCACATACCCTTGGGGCAAATACCCCCTCCCCCCACCCCCAGTACCCACAATAAAAACAATACACTGCCCCAAAATAAACATCATTCTATTTATTAAATACATAACCCACCCCCTGTGCTCCCCCATAAATACATGATTTATTCTTTTACATACAGGGTTCATACCCCAGGCCCACGCGAGTCCGCGGTGGGCCTGACGGGTCACCTGACAGACCTACAGGTTACCAGCAACTTGTTTCATACAGGTTCTGGAGGCCTGTTGGTGGGTCCCACCAGGCGCAATGGCCCACCAGGTAGTCTCCGCGGGTCACAATTGGGTCCCCACGGTAGGCCCGCGGATGTCTGGGAGCCCCGGGTCAGACCCACAGGTGTCTGCGGGGCCTCGGGTGGTTCACACGGGGGTTTTGGGACCCACGGGTGGGCACTTTGGGTCCGTGGTGCCCCCACAGATGTGGGGCCACCGGTTCTTCACCGCACACTACAAGTCCGTGGTGCCCCCACACATGTGGGGCCACCGGTTCTTCCCCGAAGGTGCCCCCCGTGGACCCACCAGACTGATACCCGTGAGATACCCGAGGATACCGCAGATGGTCTCCAGAGGTCTCACGCAGAACTAAAAGGAACAAACCCTGAATGTAAAATAAACAAACATGACCTATACATTAAATACATCAATCCCACCCCTCCCCCCCAACACATTCAGTACAATAATGTGTCAAATAACTATTATCCAGATAGGGATAATAGATTATTTGCCCATTATTAAACACATTAACTAGCATATTAAAATAAATACAGTACTACTGACCTCATCAATAAGATTCCACCGTCGCCAGCACAATTCTTGTCCTCCGTTGCCCACAAAATACATAGCCAATACATTGCAATAACATTCAGATATCAATTAACCCCTTAATCACCTTATCGGATAATAACAGCAAAGGTAATGAAGGGGTTAAGCCACCCTGGCCAGATACCCACCCTTCAACCATTCATTTGTACAGTGGCTTCATCATGCATCTATATATATATATACACACATTTATATATATATATAAAAAAAAGGAGAGAGAGAGAGAGAGAGAGAGAGAGAGAGAGAGAGAGAAAGAGAGAGAGAGAGAGAGAGAGAGAGAGAGAGAGAGAGAGAATTCTGAGTTGGGATGGAGTTCCCACGCTCTGATTGGCTACCGTATCATGTGAGGCCGGACATCTTTCTTTACATGACGTCATCTTAAAGGCAATTAAAGCACAGCCATTCTGATTGGCTGTGCTTTCATTTCCTTTAAATGATGTCATGGTTTTTTTTTTTCTCGGCCAAAGCACATGGTTTTCACGGTCCAATCAAGGCCGTGGGAACCATATGACGAAAATGTGACGTCATAGGCCTTTAAAAGCCATTGTCGTCTCATTTTGAAGGCAGACGCCGAGGAGGAAGGACCTCCTACAGAAGAATAAGGCTAGGGTGTGGCCGAAGAAGACAAGAAGACCCCGGAAGAGAGCCGCAGATACAAGAAAGAAGAATACAGATGACGATGAATTACAAATAGAAGCCCCCTGGATTGTTTTGGTTTATTATTTTATGGGTTCCTGTGCATGGATTGGTTCGAGAGTAAGCTGTTCAATCAATCTCTCTCTCTCTCTCTCTCTCTCTCTCTCTCTCTCTCTCTCTCTCTCTCTCTCTCTCTCTCTCTCTCTCTCTCTCTCTCTCTCTCTCTCTCTCTCGTAACACCCGAGGGCCCCCGCCGGCCTATAGTATCATTGATGTCCATATATGTGTATGTTAGGGGGGTATAGGGGTTGTTGGGGTAATATATATATATATATATATTTATTTATTTCGTGTGGGGCTTTTGTGTGTGTTTTATTGTTGTTGTGGGTAGCGGGGGTTGGTGAAGGGGATATTTGGCCCCAACGGTGGTTTGATTAGGGCTTGCGGGTGGGTATCGGGAGGGTTTAACCCCTTCATGACCGTAGCGGTATTAACTATGGTCGTGAAGGGGTTTAGTGCACCCGCAACACGCACAAGCAACAAGGGCCAAATACCCCCTTCACCCACACCCGCTACCCACAATAAACCTGGCACAGCGGGTTAACCCCTTCATTGCCTTAGCGGTTATCGGGAAGAAAAATTGCCGATTTTGGCCACTTATCTGCGCTTACTGAATCGGAAAGGCTTTTTTGGTGAGAAAATGGCGATCAAACTCTTTTCGGCGCTTTGTGCATGAGGCCCATAGTGTCCGGAATTACCTTAATATCTTATGATGTTGAAGCCCACACCAACTCTGAGCACAATTATCCTGTGGGACTTAACTTGGATACAGTTGCCTACAGACAGATAATTCACAATACCATTATACTATATTAGCAGTATGCACCGCGTGTATAAATACATAACAGTACTGTATTAATGGGAGTTAAGAGAGTCATAGGGGCTTATTCACTAGACTTCAATAAGTGCTTTTGTTGCTTTAGTGCGATATTTCATGTGTAGCTACAGATGCAGCGGCTATAATTCGATCATTTCTCATCTCCGTTTTAGTAAAGTCTGCTGTATTCCACGTGGCATTCACTCGTTACTCTTCCGTAAAGGCTGTCAATCACATGCATGTTTACCGTTGTTGATTTTCCGTGATTGTGATTTGTTTGGTGCAGTTCTGTTTCCGCCAGATGCCAAAAGTGAATCCCTTTTCACAGGGCAACCAGTGAGTTGTGTGTAGTCAATTTGCAGCTGTTTAAAAACTAGATAAAAAGAGTGGCCACAACAGTCATCCATTGTAAGTTGACCTTGCTTGCTGAAGACGTTATCAAATGTAGGCTTTTCATAATTAAAATCTCCACAGTATACACAATGCTTGTCCCGTTATTCTACATTGCAATCCCTGCACTTGCTGAATGGACATCATGTCAAGTCCTTATACCAAACCACAATGTAGTTCCGCATTTTTCTGCAATTAATGCTGGAACAGATAAGAAGGTGACACTTTAGCAGATATTTACGACTATATAATTGAAAAATATGAATTCTTCAAATTTTCACCAAATCAACGTGGCTGATAGCATTCGATAAGGCAAACATTAACTAATGATTGCTTTTTTTTTGCACAGCCCCTCCTCTGGGAGATACCTGTACAAGAGGATATTGGTCGGTGCTCCCAGCTTTTGCTGGTATATTTGATCATGGCGATTGCAAAAGAAGAAAGGTTGGGTTTCATCCATTTAAGATTCTTACAGTACGTGTACGTACAAAGAACAAGAGTAATAGACATCACGCTAAAAAAAGGGGAATTTAAAGACTATTTGCAGGGTGCCAAGGGAACAAGGAGGACCCTAATTCCTCCTAACACAATAATACATATACTGAAATGTTCCAGCACTCACTGACTATTGGAAAAATTGCCAAACAAGGAAAATGCCAAAATGAACATTTAATGAAATAAACAAAAAATATACTTAAACTTGGAACAATATCACACAAGCGAGAAATACAGTAATAGACCCTAAATATGGTAGTATAATGGCAAAAACACAGGGGAAGTGAAAAAGGACAAGGAAAAACCACAATGGGACAGGGAAAAAAGGGGATGGGGGGATGGTAATTAGGGGGGCAATGTTTCAGGGTGAAGAACCCTTCCTCAGGCCCGATTTCTTAGGTCTAGATGGACAAAAAGTACTTCCCTAAACACTATGTCCCCAATAACCTATGCAAACCCAATGAGACAAAGATACTGTTGAAATAGATATAAAGCACAGGCTCAAATAAATAAAGTCCAAGTCCAGCAAGAGAATGTAAATAGATTTTCAAAAGACAGACAATCCAACCGTAAATGTCCTTGGTCTGTGTCACGATAGCTCTCTCTATCCTGCTGGTGGGGAATGCTGAGTGAGTCCACGGGTACACAGAGCAGATAACTGCATAGACTGATTACGTTATCAGTGGGCGTGTATCCGGATAATCCGTCCCCATTGGTAGAGAGCAAGTAATGTGACTCCACAGCTGTAGCATAGTTTCTCAGTGATCTGCTTCAATTATAGCACAGCTGTTAATGTTTAGAGTTGGAGACCACAGTCACAGACCTCGCGCATGCCCACAGATGAAGGTGCGCATACGTCAATGCTCTGACAGCCCGAGAATGCGTCCTTAGTTGCCAGGGTAACAGCCACACATAACACCTAGTGCCGGATAGTAGGAGGTTCGGCCAGAGACCAGGGCAGCAGACCTCACGCACACCAAAACATGCATGCACCGAATGCTCAGACAGCTTGCTGATGCGTTCTCCGTTGCCATGGTGTCAGCCATGTATCCATACTGTCGTATGGTGCCGTAGGCAGATTGTGACAAGCAGCCAGTAGCCATAGAAGACTCTACGGGACATGTGGGGTTAAAAAGAAGGGGGAATAGACAATAAAAAATGTGGAATTAATGAGCATACAACATTACAAACATAAGATAAAACAAGTGTGATTCTAATTGAAAAATAAAGGGTCAGATTACATCAAATGTAACCCTGTAATGATAATAAATGTATGTGTTAAGTGGGATCTTGAATAGATCAAGAGAATCTCCCAACCTGTCCACAATGTAAACAAGCTATACTGGGATAGAGGTGAGTAGAGACGACTGCGTTCAAAGGACGGATCACCACAAGAAGACTGCCAACGGTGATCAGAGCGCACCAGGCCACAAGATTAAGAACACAGAGCAACCTGTGGACCAGTAGATAGGTACAAGAGGGACAGTATGGAAGTTCTCAGTATTGGGTATGTACAGGATCATAAATAGACCCACATCTTTAATACATATCAAAGTAAATTAGAAATAGCAACTGAGGTCCAGTTCTTTATTCATCCCATTGTATCAAGGGCCACTGTATCAAGATGCCAGATCCATTGAGTTTCCTTCTGGAGTAACATCCTTAGTACATCAACACCACAACGTATCTTCCTCATACCGTCTATTACCTGAAATCTCAATTGACTGGCGTTGTGCCCAGCTACTGTAGTGGGAAATGATAGGTGACAAGTGCCTCTGGGTCACATCTACGGAAGGCAGCCTTGTGCTGTCGAATCCTGTCCTTCACCAATTGTGTCTTCTCACCCACATATCCTATAACATAGATTACATACTGTAAAGCTTGCGCTGCCCACGAGCAAGACAGGACCCCGGTACTGAGGTGGGGGATGTAGCAAACCTCGCACCCACAGCAGGCGGATTGTCAAAAGTAGCCGGGTCTGGGTTGGAGAGAGTGGGCTAATCGATACTTGCCAAGGACTTGGAATGGAGAGTTCAGAATAGTCAAATCCATTAGCCATGTTCTGGGGTTGGAGAGGTCAGAATCGTGGTGGTCCATATAGCCGTGGTCTGGGTTGGAGATATCCACTGAAAGCCGGGGTCAGTATCCAGAGGAATTTCAAAGTTAAGCCGGGTTGGTACATGAAGAGTTAACTGCAAGAGAACACAGGACAGGGAGCAAGGCACAATGGACACAGGAGCTCAAGGCTACAACAAGTTAAGCTCAGCGATGTGGGAAAGGAACTGCAGGGTATTTAACTGGAACCAGTAGCAAGGTAGACGGAGCGGAGGCGCGGCCTCCATGGAGACAAGGATTGGCTGCAAGAGACAAGTGGGCTGACAAGTACTTGCCACGCAGCTGGGGAGCGGTGCACGTCTTCATGTGTGCGTGCCTTGCGTGAGAGAAGTGTGGCGCATCCGATGGGGCGGAGCTAAGCTCAGTGGCACACTATAAGAGCTGCGCGTGTGTGCGCGCTCTGTAAGCAGGGAGAGGTTGCGCGCACATGCTGGTGCCAGAGTAGATGTCTGAGATAATACAGGTAAGGAGGGAACATGTCGCAAAAGACGTGTTCCCCGATTCCTTACACATACATAGATAAAAAAAAATCCTTACTATGATATTGTTTGATATTGATGATGTTGTTACTTTGATATTGTAAGGTGGTTACATTATCTGCAACTTCCACTGTTTTTTTTTTTTGTTTTGTTTTTTTTTAAAGCTCGTCCGTCATGAAATAAGAGACCTGACGCTGTCTGTCCAATCACAATAGTTTGTTTTCTCAGCATACACACTGGGCAGAAAGATAGGTATTTTATATATAACAATTTATTTATGAATACATCTTTACAATAAATTGTAAAACCAAAAGGATTTTGAAATGTGGACACATGAGGATGTTGAAATGTGGACACTTCCTGTACGTTCTTCCCAACCCTGCAGTGTACAGGTACCCAAACCGGATTCCCTATACTATTGCAATAACGGCCGACCATAATTACCACCTGATTACCGGCTTCAGCAGACACCTGTTAACTATAATGCTGATTACATGAGTTATCCCGGCACAATGCTATACCCCCCTGACATTGGGTCATCTCCACCCGGTTGGCAACGTATATAATGAAGATAAAGATAATGCAGACTACATGAATAACCCAAGCTTGTACGCACAATACACCTCTGACATTGGCTCATCTCCACCCATTTGGCAAAGTTTATAATGAAGGTAAATATAATGTACTATACAGCAGGGGGGCGCAAACTTTTTTCTCTGCGCCCCCCTGCCGGCTGTCCCCTCACTCCCGCGCCCCCCCCAACCCCAACTTACCCTCGCTCCGGCGTAATGACGTCACGTTGCCATAGCAACGTGACGTCACATGACCTCGCAGCGTCATTTTGACGCCGCGTTGCCATGGCGACGCCGGGAGGAAGCCGCCGGAGCCACGGGTAAGTATGGTTTACAGAGGCCCTGCAGCTCCCCCGGCACTTAATTTAAGTGCCTTCGGGAAGCGCGCGGGGCCTCTGTAAACCCCGCGCCCCCCGTCGGCAGTCTCGCGCCCCCCCTGGGGGTCGCGCCCCACAGTTTGCGCACCGCTGCTATACAGTATTAAAGAAAATACAAAATAAGAGTTCCCGGCGCTAAAGATAAAGTCCAAGATACAGTAGTCCAAATGAATAGTCTTAGATATGGGACTTCTCTGGATTGGTAGATGGAGTGTAGGAAAAGTTCCAGATGGGTGGGGGTGTCCTCAGGGATATATCCACAAAAATTCTTCAATAATAGAAACAAAAAAACACACCAATTGCGCAGTATGTAACAGCTCAAGTCCCTATCTAGAACAATGGACAAAGAAACCCTACTTACAAGATGGTATCTTGTTTGATACAGGGGAGAGAATCTGTATTGTGTCCTGCCTTCAACACGATAGCTCACGGACCCCACATGATCAAACCGCGGTGATTCTTCCCTTCAGATGGTAATTTGCACTCGCAGATGAAATGGATACATCAAACCCAAACGGGAAGGGAAGGTAGACACAGATGGTGTAATACGTACAACACTTTAATAAAAAAATTAAAACACAAACTACCCACACTTACAATAAATGGGGGATAGTGATACAACTCACGGATGCTGTCCGCAACCTGTCAACAGCCTGATCAGCAAACGGAGAGACTCACTGGATACAGTACCCGCAACTAGCAAACCGATGACGTCAGCGGTGCAGGACGTTCTCACAGCGTCAGGCGGCTACGGTGGCTGGACCGGCTCAAAACACTAAGCTCCTCCTCCCTACGCATTTCATGACTCTGCGTTACTTCCTCAGGGGATCCCCTGTTGACAGGTTGCGGACGGCATCCGTGAGTTGTATCACTATCCCCCATTTATTGTAAGTGTGGGTAGTTTGTGTTTTAATTTTTTTATTAAAGTGTTGTACGTATTACACCATCTGTGTCTACCTTCCCTTCCCGTTTGGGTTTGATGTATCCGTTTCATCTGCGAGTGCAAATTACCATCTGAAGGGAAGAATCACCGTGGTTTGATCACGTGGGGTCCGTGAGCAATCGTGTTGAAGGCAGGACACCAATACAGATTCTCTCCCCTGTATCAAACAAGATATCATCTTGTAAGTAGGGTTTCTTTGTCCATTGTTCTAGATAGGGACTTGAGCTGTTACATACTGCGCAATTGGTGTGTCTTTTTGTTTCTATTATTGTAGAATCATTGTGGATATATCCCTGAGGACACCCCCACCCATCTGGAACTTTTCCTACACTCCATCTACCAATCCAGAGAAGTCCCATATCTAAGACTATTCATTTGGACTACGGTATCTTAGACTTTATCTTTAGCGCCAGGAACTCTTATTTTGTATTTTCATTATAGTCAACAGGTTTGGAATCGTCTATTTTATGTAGTTCCCATTGGCAGCTTCATTCACTTTCACTTAAGTGACTATTTTCATGTAAATCACTTCTTTATATCACATTTGTTTTGTTGTAGGTTAGCGCTTGTAGTGGGTAACTATACAGTATTAACTTTAATCCCCTGGGAGGGTGCTAGATTTTCTGGGGGGCAGTGCAGCAGTTATAGAGGTCCCGCGATCTCCCCCCAGTCATTTAAATTAATTGCTGGGAGATCGTACGATGCTTCCATAATACACTTACAGTACCTTCCAGCAGCACGTCATCATGATAACCGGCATCAAATTACCATGGCAATGTGACGTCATTTGACTGAGCAAGGGGGGGTGGTGCAAGGCGCTGAGGAGAGCAGCCTTGTGTAGTGTACTGTATGCCTGCCATAGCCCATCAATACTTGTACACATGCTCAATAGAGCATGACTTGACACATGTGCACTACCGGAATTTATAGCAAACTTTTTTTTATAGCAATTTTTTTTAAATTGAACGTCAAAAGATAAGGATGAAGTTTGATGGAACTCTAATATCGCTTTTTTTGAACTTTGCCTTTTTACTTTTAAAACTTTGCCACGCTACAGTATTTTTTTGGACAAAACACTATGCACTGTGATTCAAATATATGTCATAATCAGTAATAAAATTTCACACAATTGTGTACGGTACAAGACATGCAGGATCTTTGGGAATAATTAAATGCTGACACTGATATTGATATAATCACTTTTCTTTCAGGCTCTACTGATTCTGGTTTTAGACCTAAACCATTTTTTTATCCCATACACTGCAAGGGTCCACATATCAGAACTTTCGAACAGTTGGTTGAGAAAGACTTACAGCTACTCGCAAAAGGAGTAAGATTTTCGTCTTATATTCATAGCAATATGACTAAAGACGAATTAATACAATTAAAAATATTAAAAAACAACAAGCACCTAGTAATTAAGAGTGCTGACAATAGGGGAGCTGTAGTCGTCCAAAATAGAGATGACTACAGCAAGGAAGCCCTTAGACAACTCTCAGATCAAAATTTCTATATGAAACTTCCAAATGATCCGACTAAGATATTTCTCTCGCAACTTAAAAGGGTTCTTGAACTGGGTACCCTTTTGCAGGTGATTAATGAAGAAATGGAAACAGAAAAAAGACAGCGCAAAAAAACCAAACTGTAGTATATTAAAAAGTTCAATTTATAGGGTGGGGGTGAGTGTTGCACGTACATCAATAAACAAAGTTAACAGCATGACATGTTAGGGTTATGTTACCACTCAACGGGGACAGCAGGACACGAACAGTTGTAGCTTGGACGTCCTCCCTCTAGCTGCTGGTATCCAGGAACGGTGTGTGCAGCTCCACTTTAGGAAGCCTTCCCGAGTGGTTAGGAAAGTCCCGAACAAGTCGCGTTTCGTATCGAAATACTTCTTCAGGGAATAATGGAGGAAGTTCCGGGGGCGGTTCATATACTCACAGCTCTATGAACCGCCCCCGGAACTTCCTCCATTATTCCCTGAAGAAGTATTTCGATACGAAACGCGTAGGAGAGGGCGCGTTCCTTCATTTTCTATTTCTACTCCCATTTCGGTTTTATTATATTGCACTTGTTTTGTTTGGGACTTGTTCGGGACTTTCCTAACCACTCGATAAGCTATCAGTGAGGAAAGACGCAGTAAAACGCGACCGGCTGAGAGACGCCGACAGATGACGTCAGACGCAAGCGTGGACTAACCCGGAAGCGACCAGGAGATCACCCCTTCTGAACCGCCGCCTGAAGTATCTTCAGCACACGGGAAGGCTTCCTAAAGTGGAGCTGCACACACCGTTCCTGGATACCAGCAGCTAGAGGGAGGACGTCCAAGCTACACCTGTTCGTGTCCTGCTGTCCCCGTCGAGTGGTAACATGTCCCTAACATGTCATGCTGTTAACTTTGTTTATTGATGTACGTGCAACACTCACCCCCACCCTATAAATTGAACTTTTTAATATACTACACTATGGTTTTTTTGCGCTGTCTTTTTTCTGTTTCCATGTAGCCTGGTGTGCTGAGCCATCCTAATTGAACAGCAGCATAAAAGCTAACCCCAATCAGGTTGTAATTTATTATTTTTAAGTCACTATCACCTATCACTGATCACTAATGAGCGCAGGTTATTTTTGTTTCGATTAATAAAGAAAGAAAGAACTTGTCTATATTGTACTGATCCTGTGGTCCCAGTCTTCCACCATCTCCCAAAGGTCCATAAGTCTTTGGTCTGCCCACCTGGCAGACCAATTATATCAAGCATTGGATCTTTGGGAGATGGACTATCTAGATATGTTGATCGTTTTTTATGACCATTAGTACAACAACTACCATCGTTTCTAAAGGACTCCACGGATCTCCTTAATGAACTCCACAATTTCACTTGGTCACACACTTATCTTTGGGTTTTTTAAACGTCACTTCACTGTACACTATTATTAATCACCAACACGGCATTATCGCCATCCAATATTTTTTGAACATTTATTATTCTTCACCAACACAGAACACCTTTATTATAGAGTCGATTTTATTTTTATTAACACATAATTATTTTTTGTTTGACAAGGTTTATTATTTACAACAGCAGGGGACTGCAATGGGCACGTCCTTTGCCCCTTCAAATGCAATCCTCTTTATGGGTTTTTGGTAGCGCACATTTATTTATGGTGACACTAATTCTCACAGACACAATATTACATTTTATAGGAGATTTATTGATGACCTTATTATTATTTGGGATGGTGACACAGATTCCTTGGGGAGATACATGGAGTCTTTGAATATTAATAATGTTAATTTACATTTTACCTATAAAACGCATATGCAACATATTGAGTATATGGACGTCCTTTTGTTCATAGATATGGATAACAAAATTCAGATTGACATTTTTCGTAAAGAAAATTCAAGAAATGCACTCTTAAGAGCTACTAGTAGTCATCCAATTTCTACGATTAAAAGTATTCCAAAGGCACAGTTCCTACGAATGAAGAGGATTTGTTCAACTACAGATATGTTTGTTGAACAATCAAAAGATTTGGCCCACAGGTTCAGAGAGAGGGGTTATAAATGTAGTGATATTCAGAAAGCGTTTAATGAGGCATTTGTCATACCACGATCTAAACTGTTAAAACGTACAAAGTTATCAGCTAAGTCTAAAGACAAATTCACAGACAATCCTTTGTTTATTACTCAATATAGTTGTCATGCAAATGATATTAGATCAATAATCCTTAAACATTGGCATGTTTTGGATTTGGACCAAAAGCTTAAAACCCTTTGTAAAAAATCCGCCCAAATTTACCTTCAGGAGAGCCAACACCCTCTCCACCTATCTTTCACCAAGTCTCTATGAAACTCCGAAAAAGATAACTAAAGGTTTTTCTCCATTAAAAGGCTTTAACAAATGTGGCTATTGTAGTGTTTGCAAACATGTAAAGCACATTAAAACTATTTCATCTAGAGTAACGAAAGAAAGATATACTGTAAACAAATGTATTACATGTAATACAGATTATGTTGTTTACGCTTTTTTTTGTGGGTGTGGAAAATGCTACGTTGGGCGTACAATCCGGCCCTTGAAAATCAGAATTATGGAACATTTAAGATCTATAAAAAAGAAAGCTCTAAACTTACCTGTTTCAAGACATTTTTCTTATTGCCCTGATGGCAATATTGATCATTTTCAATTTTGTGGACTTGAACATATTGTCCGACCTATAAGAGGGGGGGGGGGGGAATAGACAGAACATTCTAAATAGACGTGAAATGTTCTGGATATTTACCCTCAATACATTGGTACCTTTTGGAATGAATACAGAATGGGAGCTAAAACATTTTCTTATTAATTAACATCCATCTATATGTTTATGCATGTATGCTTTATATCTACACATGCATATATGAATGCTCCCATTGTACCTGTATCCTCCTATATATGACATATTGCATTTATTATATATGGCACTCATATTGTAAATGGTATATATTACATGACTCTTTGATTGGGAGGGCTATGTCATGAAAACATTGTTCTGATCTAAAATCCTTCTGGAGTAAATTGATCTCTGATATAGCTATTGAGATCATGGTGTGGATCCTGTTGTTAATTCCATATTGGTGTCTTTTACTTTAAGGTTACATCTACCTTCAGGCTCATCCTTCTTTACATCGAACTACTGTATGCGGATATACATTATGGATATTTCAACATCGATATTTTAACATATACATGTCCAACAATATATGCTTTTGTCCCATCCGGTATATACACACTACTTGGCGATCTATCCCTTGTACATATGTTTAGATACTCCACTACCAAGGACTATTATAATATCTATTCAAGATTTTTGCCTTGGTATTGTCAACAAGCTATACACACATGACTACTTAGGGTTATAACACTTGTGACAACCATCTTACCTTCCCATATTTGTTTTTAATGACCCTTTTTTTAAAGACCCTTTTTTACATTTATGTTTTTTTACATTGATGTTTTGATGTATTATAGTTTAGTTCGTTTTTTTATTATTTATTCTTTATTTTTTCTTTTTCTTTTCTATATGTGTCTGTTTCAGACTTTTTATGATTAGATATATTCGGTTTGATTGATGATTTATGTATTTTTCTTATATGTGTAGTTGATATTTTGTATGTTTAGTAGGTTCCAGCATTCTGGTAGACACCCTGGTAGTCTTGGTTACACACCTTGTTGTACACAGAGAGGACCTCGCATTTTTGATCCCGCGAGATGTTCTTAGAGTGTCGTATGGGGCGGAGTATTCAGCTTCAGCGCTACTTATGCCGGTTCCTTTAGAGAGGATACAACTCTTTGACAAAGTGCCGATAAGGCACGAAACGTGTCAGAGTGATCCTCCACAAGGAATTTGGTACTATTTTTTGTATGTCCAGATGATTAAATAAAGCAACTGTAAGGATCCGCTCTGCGGGTATACCCACGTCCAGTGCATCCTTATCTTTTTCTCAGGTCATTCAGGCTCCCCGGTGGCATTCTAAACTTCTTGCTGCTTTCCCTGCACCTCCTGCCCATGCGCGTCAGCCCTACGGGCGCGCGCACCCAAGCCGCCATTGGTTGGCACCAGGCGCCTGACTCCGCCACCACTGACGCGGCACATGCTGCTTGCATGTCGCCACTCGGGTCCCGTCAGCTCCGCCTCCCCGCTTCTCCTTCCTTACCTGACCCTTCCCCTGTCTGTCCCTCTGCTCCTCCCCTTCTTCTCTCTGCTCCTGGATCCTCCGGTGTACCCTCCCCATGCTCCGCCTCCTCGGACGTCACGCACATGCCAGGTATGCCCCTTCCCCATCTGCCTTGCCTCTCAGGTCCTCCTTCCATTTCTGTCTCTTCCCTTGTCCGTCCCTCCGTTCCTCCCCTTACTCTGACCACTCTCTTTGCCTCTAGCAACTCTCCTCTATCTGGGCCTTATCTTGCTCACTCCTCTGTTTCTCCCCTCACTCCCAATGGTTTCAAACTTCCTCATTCTGCTCTCCTATTAGGTTCCTCTTCAGGCCGCTCCTCCATCACTCCCCTTTCTCTGATTGGTCCCAGCCCACTATATAATCCCTCTTCTCCATTTCCTCTTTGCTCTGCATAGCTTCTGTACCTTGGTGCTGTCTGCTGTTGCCTGGCCTCTCTTGTCTTTTCAGTGCTGCTCCTGTCCCTGGAATCTTTGCTGAACTCCCTGGATTTGACCCTTGCTTTGAACTCTACTACGCTGCTCTCTGGAACCCTTTGGACCTTGCTTTGGACTTCTACGCTGCAGACCCCTACAACCCTTGGACACGGCACATGGACAAACTACTACGCTGCTCTCTCCACTCCACGACCCAGGCTTACGGACAATCGATTACGCTGTCCTCTCCAACCCACGACCCTTGGCATATGAACTTAACCCTTCTACACCGGAGCTGTCAAGTACGGTATCATTTACATCCTTGTTACCCGGACCACCTACACTACTACCACACTCCGGCCGTTCCCCTGTTTGTTGCTAGGTGTGTGGTTTTACCCTTTCCACCTCAGTCCCGGGGTCTCGTCTGGCTTTTGGGCAGGTCGAGCGATACAGCAACCTTTTAGTGACCCAGCAGTTTCAGCTACGTTTCTGGCAGATCCACGTGAGCAGTGCATGGCGTCTTTCTCCCGTCTGGGAGCTTCCGTTGCCCACACAGAGATGTTGATTGATTTTTTTCCATTTCATCGTTAATTGAAAACATTAAGTGATGCTTTTATTACATATTTAATCAATGTTAAGATTTAGAAAATAACTACATTTGCAAACAGTTCAAATAGTTGTTTTCTAAACCTTCACGATCATCCGTGCAGTACTGTAAGACAGATCAATTTAGTTGCATCTTAGCTCCCCCGCTCCCCAACAAAGCAAAGGCATGGGACTACAGTTTTGAATCTATCTAAAAGACTAAGGGCCTCATGCAGTAAGCGGCGTAAAGTCACTTTTCGCCCGTTTTGTGCCAAAAATGCATACCACGATTCAGTAAGCCTCGAAAACTTGGCAAAAAGCAAAAAAAACGCCAAGTTTTTTGGCGGTTTTTTTTTCCGCCAGAAGCGTGGCGAAAAGGCACTTAGCGCAGCAACTAGCCATATTTTTAAACCCGCTCAATTCTAGTAGCGCTGAGTAGCTTTGCGCCGCTACTCGCTGCTATAGAATTGAGATATTCACGCAAATCCGTCTTGCCCCAAAAATGAGGCAATTTGCTGGGGAGAGGCGGCGGATGAGCGGCGGAATGGCACTAAGAAAAATTCAGTCCTTTTTCCTGGCTGGGATTGATGCCGGTGGTCTCCGTAGCTGATACCATTAATACCAGCACCGGAGGCCCCCGGCATGCATCCAAGGCAGGAAAAATGCATTTACTGTAAAGCCCACTTCATTACCTTAGCGACTAACCGCTAAGGCAATGAAGGGGTTAACCAGCCGTGACAGGTTTATTGTGGGTAGCAGGGGTGGGTGAAGGGGGTATTTGGCCCTTGGTGGCTGTTTAGGGCTTGCGGGGGGGTTGCGGGTGGACTTAACCCCTTCATTACCTTAGCAGTTAATAGGACCCTGATGCTACCCCAGGGACCCCGAGCACCCATTCCGTGTTAAGGAAGGGGGTGCTTCTCCATGAGGCAACACCAGGGGGAGCTGCTTAGATCTTAACCAAGGACAGACTGAGTTGGGGCTCACCCCAAGGGTATTTACCGGGGAGAGTGTTACCATTCATTCTACTTTGAACATGGGCCAGAGCATTTACAGTGTACTTAGAGGACACTTTGATATCAACGCAAGATGAACTGTGCTTCTGGGGGCGCACCCTGTGGGAACATTATCCAGGGAGCGTGAACCCCACCTTGATTCTACAAGGGACAGGTCCCTTACAACATACCGTGAGGGACCTTGTGCACCTTAAAGGCTCTGGGGGTCATGCACTAAGCTCCGATAAGTCACTTTTAGAGTGCAAAGTGCTCTTAGAACGTGATTTTGTGCTCAACCCGATGCACTAAGCAACGCAAACAGGCACTTTGCTCTCTTAAACTTACTTTTTTCCGGAATTTTTTGGAAGTCCAACTTTGCTTGTTCATAACCCTGTTTGCGTTAAATTCTGCTCTTAAGCGGGATGCACTAAGCAACGCAACCTTAGCGTACGCGAATGTTGCGTTGATCAGAACACGTCAGGTCACAGTAGACGCAAAAAAAGCTGGACTTAGAAAAAATTATTGCTTTACCTTTTTGAATGCGCAAAACCCATACAACAGGCCGGCGGGTGTCCCTGGCTGACCAAGCGGGGTCTAACACATACTATACAGTAATGGGCAAAATTACTATTATCCACATATGGATAATAATGCATTTGCCCATTTTAAATACATATAAATTACAATAAATACAGTAAAAACATATTACACTTACCTTTTACAGGCACCCACGATGAAGGCCGTCTTCATCCTCATCTTCATCCTGCCCATGCCCCCTCCGATGCTGCATGACACACACAATAATAAAAACATCCAATGTAATGTCCCCTAACCCCTTAATCACCATAGCGGTTATTAACCGCTACAGGCATTAAGGGGTTAACCCACCCTCACCCACCACTCGGGAGGCCTACATACCCTCCACCACTAAACCCCCACCCCATTGGCCTAACCATGCACACCCACTATCCAGCCGGGAGGCCTACCCACATACCCTTGGGGCCAATACCCCCTCCCCCACCCTCAGTACCCACAATAAAAACAATACACAGCCCCACAATAAACATCATTCTATTTATTAAATACATAACCCACCCCCTGTGCCCCCCATAAATACATGATTTATTCTTTTACATACAGGGTTCATACCCCAGGCCCACGTGAGTCCCCGGTGGGCCTGACTGGTCACCTCACAGACCTACAGGTTACCAGCAACTTGTTTCATACAGGTTCTGGAGGCCTGTTGGTGGGTCCCGCCAGGCGCCATGGCCCACCAGTTAGTCTCCGCGGGTCACCGTGGGCCACAATTGTGTCCCCACGGTAGGCCCGCGGATGTCTGTGCCCCCAGGTCAGACCCACAGGTGTCTGAGGGGCCTCGGGTGGTTCCCACGGGGTTCTAGGGACCCACGGGTGGGCACTACGGGTCCGCGGTGCCCACACAGATGTGGGGCCACCGGTTCCTCCCCGCACACTACTGGTCCGCGGTGCCCCCGCAGATGTGGGGCCACCGGTTCTTCCCCACAGGTGTCCCCAGTGGACCACGCAGCCTGGTACCCGTGAGATACCCGGGGATACCTCAGGTGGTCTCCAGAGGTCTCACGCAGACCAAAGGAACCAACCCTGTATATAAAATAAATAAACCTGACCTATACATTCAATACAAACATCCCCCCCCCCCAACACATACAGTACAATAATGTGCCAAATAACTATTATCCAGATATGGATAATAGATGATTTGCCCATTATTAAACACATTAACTAGCATAATAACATAAATAAAGTTCTACTGACCTCATCAATAAGAAGCCCCCGTCGCCAGCAAAATCCTTGTCCTCCATTGCCAACAAAATACATAGCCAATACATTGCAATAACATTCAGATATCAATTAACCCCTTAATCACCTTTTCGGATAATAACCGCAAAGGTAATTAAGGGGTTAAGCCACCCTGGCCCGATACCCACCCTTCACCCATTCATTTGTACAGTGGCTTCATCATGCAACTATATAAATACACACATATAAATACACACACTATATATATATATATATATATATATATATATATATATATATATATATATATATATATATATATATATATATATATATATATATATATATATATATATATATATATATATATATATATATATATATATATATATATATATATATGAGTTAAGTTATGGTGAGTAAAAAAAGTGACAAAAACCCTCCACAGGAAAGCAAATATGCAAATATAGCTGTATGCTCATCTGCATGTCTTAGGCAGGTCTGCAACCCCGCCTTTCCCCATTATCACCCAGCATACAGCACTTCCACTGCAGCAACGGATTCTGGGAAATGACATGCAAATGAGCACACAGTGTCACTTTTTGCCTCAATAACCATTTTTAACATGGTTCCCTATAGGCTTCAGCTTGCTGCATGGTCACAGCTTTGAGCACAGCCAGGGTTAAGGTGCATACCCAGAAAACCACCCACAGACAGCTGTTTCGACCTTGATGGGTCTCATCAGTGTGGGGTTGATTTTACTGGGAATGCAAGAGAGGCTATGGGACCATGTTAAAAATGGTTATTGAGGCAAAAAGTGACACTGTGTGCTCATTTGCATGTCATTTCCCAGAATCCCTTGCTGCAGTGGAAGTGCTGTATGCTGGGTGATAATGGGGAAAGGCGGGGTTGCAGACCTGCCTAAGACATGCAGATGAGCATACAGCAATATATATATATATATATATATATATATATATATATATATATATATATATATATATATATATATATATATATATATATATATATAAAAGAAGAGAGAGCGCACGCCCCATAGCGTAATACTGTTGATTTAATGTGGGAAGGGAAGGGGGGGGGAAAGAAATGCACTCACAGGAGTAAAATTCAATTAAAACATTGTGTGAATAAATCACCACCATCCGGTCTCTGCACTGCAAACGTCAACAGATCTTGGCTCCCTCAGGGCTGCGTGGAGATGATGCTGTTTACAGGAGGCCAGTGGTGTAATTCTCCGACAAAGATTCAGTCATGTGGTTCCGTGACTCGCCTCATCCACTTGAATGGCTGCAGAGTAAATCTCGCGCTTCAGTGCTGCCTCGTGCGCGTGTGCAGCGTCGCAGTGACGTAATTGCTTAATAGGATTCCCTGACGCATTTTATCACCAAAGGGCGACTTTCTCAAAGGGCTGATGCTGAGTGGACAAGGCTCCTGATATTTATAGCCAGTTGGTTGCTTAGCAACCAGTAATTGTATATATCGATCTAGACAATGTACATAGATACATACAGTGGCAAGAAAAAGAAGACCATGGCGTGGCCGAAGAAGAGAAGAAGACCCCGGAAGAGACCCTCTGATACAAGGAAGAAGAATACAGATGAAGATGGATTACAAATAGAAGACCCGTGGATTGTTTTGGTTTTTTATTTTAATGTTTATTATTTTATGGTTTATTATTTTATGGGTTCCTGTGCGTGGATTGATTCGAGAGTAAGCTGTTCAACGGGAGTCGGTGAGTGGGTCAAGTAATGGTAAGTGAACAAAAGAAATGTATTTTATTTAACTTGTTCAATTTTTTTTTGTTTTTTTTACATGTGTTTTTTTTTTTTGATAATTTCTTGCCACTGTATGTATGTATGTATGTATGTATGTATGTATGTATGTATGTATGTCTAGATCGATATATACATACAGGTAAGAAATGGTTTGGTAGGAAATGCTTGTATTGCTGTGTTTAAAATGATTTGGAATATGCTGCTATGCATAAATGTGTGTGTAATGTATTTTAGAATTAGATAGATGTAATTTTTGGACTTGAATGGTGTACTTTAGGTCAGGGTGAGGCCTGCTTTTGTATATTTTATTCTTTTTGGTACTTATATTTTGTCTGATGGTAACTTGTTCAGATTTAACGATAGAAAGAGTTCATTGTTTAATTGTTATGGATGGAATTTAAATTGTTTAGTGATTTGATTAATGAATGCTAATTGATTTAAGGTGACTTGATTGGTTTAAATAGTATACTTGTTTGGATGTATTGGTGTTTTGTTTGGAATATGTTATTGTTAACATTCATTGGCAGTGTGTGCATGGTGCATAGATTGTATGCATCATGTATACAATGTAAATGCAATGTTTTGATTGGATTTTTTTAAGGAAATATCATTTTATTGTACTGTGTCTGTATGGAGAAGTGGTATTTGTAGTAGAGAATGTTTTTGATAACCCTTCTACAGTACATTTATTTGTATATTGGTTCATTATATATATATATACACAGTGTTCGACAAACCTATACATTTGCTCGCCCCGGGCGAGTGGATTTAACATCGTGGCGAGCTCCTATTGGCCCAAGCAGCACACGTTTGGTACTAGGTGGCGAGTAGATTTTTTGGTGGTTTGTCGACCACTATATATATATATATATATATATATATATATATATATATATATATATATATATATATCAAACAAAGAAAAAAAGCAGCACCTCTAGAAGTTTGTGATTAAATTATCTAGAAATTTATAGTGCTGGTGATTATTCAAATAAATATTGAAGGAAGATAAATTATGAATTAAATGATATGTGAATAAAAAATGAACTACTCTAATATTGTGGTGGCACATAAATAAACTAGATGCCTGTGCATAATAACAAGGGATAACTATGAACAAACAATAGCATAACAGTTAAAATAAATACATGTAAAATACACATAAAAAACGTATATATGCAAGAAAAGAGGGTAAAAACCATTCCTCAAAATGATAGTCCAATGTAGAAAATGGAAGCTGGTACAAGGGGTCTCCGGCTGCTCTCAGAATGGACAAACCACGTCCATAGGGAATCTACAAGGAAAAAAGAGGAGAGAGCGCACGCCCCATAGTGTAAGACTGTATATTTAATGAGGGGAAGGGGAGGAAGGGGGGTGAGAAATGCACTCAAAAAAGTACAGATTAAAATAGCATTGTGTGATAATAATCACCACCATCCGGTTGCTGCGCTCCGTCCTGGGGGAAAACCCGATCTCGAACAGGATGGGCCACAGTCCCAGCAGATGTCCAGGGCCAGTAAATGTTATAAAATTGTCCAAGGATCGTAGAAAGTGGCTCCTTGCTTGCAGGCCTCTATGGTGCCAGCGCGTGGATCGGTTCACTCCAGCGCTTTGTGATGACGTAATGTCAATGCGTCCGACGTGATGACGCTCCCTGACGCGTTTCGTCACTCACGGGTGACTTTCTCAAAGGGAAGTAGGGAGGAGAGACACGGCCATCCTTTATATATACATACTAATACTGATAATTCAGTAGACCGCCCCTACTCAGCTGGAAGGTACTTAGTGCAATACAAGCTAATAACAACAAATGAACACATTAAAATCGGCCTAATTATTTTGGAGGAGATTAAAAAGAATATATAACACATACCGCAACCCATATGACTTATACCACAATACTAAGAGTGATATATGTAAGAAATATATATATAATATATGCAAAGCTAATGTTAAAACCATATATATATATATATATAGAGTATAGGCTTATGTATTGCAATATAGTCATATTAAGCATTAAAAGATACCATGTATACAACAATATTTCTCGTATTAAAAATCAAATAATATCATAATAATTGATATCATATAATACAAAAACAAATATAATACAATACAAAAGAATATAAAAGAGAATATAGAAGAGTATTGTCAACAATAAACATGTATTGACACATAGTGTGGAGTGAAGATCATTATGCCACGAATAAAGCGAGATATTGGAGAAGAAATAATAATAATGAATACATACATAGTTTGCCTCTATTAAACCATGAATTAACATGGTTAACGTGGTGAAGGTGAGACTCCCAGTGTTGTGCATTCTGTGATCATCTTTAAATCTATACATAAGTGAATAAAAATGGGTAGATATTTAAGTGTACACCATGACTGTAAGTAAACACTACCCCGACTTACATGAACTATGATACAAAATGTAAATACGTGTGTGTGTGAATAATATGAAAAATATATAAAAAAAAATATATAAAAAAATGTTAATAAAATTATATAATATTAATATGCTATTGTGTAAGTGGGTGAATTGATTTAGTTCAATTTAAATTTTGGATCTAAAAGTGTCTAATGTCAACTAAGTGTGAAAATGTGATGAAAATAAGACCTAATAAACTTATATGATATGATGCAGATGGTCTAACAATAGAACCCATGTATAAAATATTACTGCAACTACTAATATATATATATAGTAGCAGTGACCCCTGATTCACCCCGAGGGATGGGAGGTTGCACTTGCAAAGAGTAATTGCAAAAGCCCGCGAAGGAGGAGAGTACATTTGGCGGGAGAGGAGCAGTCCCTTGACCCAGCAGCCCTACGGGGACGGTCAGGTGAGAGCAGTTAGCCTATGGGCGAAGGAGTTGCAGGAGATATAGGCAGTGGTTGCGCGCACGTGTAGCCAGAGCTTTGTGGAGAGACGAGGAGATGGAGATACTGCGCGGGTAGGTTGTACCCCCCTCCCCCAGGTGCAGGCCATGTGCCCCAGGCCCAGCTAGCCCTGAGTCACCTTAGAGACAAGCTGATCTAGGGACCGCCTTAGTAAGGGTCTTACCCCGTACTGTTGAGTTGGCCCGGGACTATTCTGTCGAGAGAGAGATCTGCGCTCAGACCCCCTTTTTAGTTATCAGAGTCCGGGAGGGAGCACCCGGACCCTAGCGAGGGAAAGAGCGTTGTCCACACCGAGACCCCTTTTTGAAGATCGTGGCCGTTCCGAGCACCGGAGTGCTCGGCAGGTATTTCATCAAGTGCACAAACTGTAACGTTCAATTACCCTGGACATAGTGGCTGCGCAGTCACCCATACACACACATAAGGCCTGTTGTGAGCGGGAGAACTGAGTAGCATATTTGGACACGGGGTGGGATCACCCAGTGGCGGGATTGGGGGAAGTTATTGTTGGCGTCCGCCGAGGCGCAAGTTATTGTTGGCGTCCGCCGAGGCGCAAGTTGTTGTTGACGTCCGCCGTGGCGTGTTATACAATGTGTACCAGCCTACCGGAATGTCATGCCATGTAATGTATCGTGAGTTTGATCTACCAGTAAAAGAGATTGGTTTTAGAACTTGGCTGTGTAAAGTTAATTCTTGTATTTACGTCCTGCGAAGACTAACTCCCCCTTTGGCGGGATCTGTCGCAGGTAGAGGCGCTGCACCTGATATATATATTGTACGCACCCCAGGCTCTCCGTGGCAGAGGCTTAGGCCCTTTGAGCCAGCAGGTAACACAGCACATAGTAACAGCTTGCTAGTGATAGGAAGCAGGGTTACATTTGGAGGCACTGCTGAGATTTCAGACTTGGGGTGTCCCTCGAACCTAAATTGTGATCACCATGGCTTTGCCCACCCGTCACGAGATACGAGACTGGGCCCGTCAAGTACACATGCCTACTCGTCATGCCGTAGTGCTGGCCCGAGTGCCCAACGCCTTGCCCTTAGAGACTTTACAGGCGGCCTTGCGACAACTCCCGGGTTTTGCTAAAGCTCGCCTGGTAGATGTTATGATAGACCACGACTCCAAGTGGAATACATTACTTGTAGACTGTCGGCGTAATCTGTTGGCACTCGAACCTGCCGTTCCGCAATCCCTGATCTTGCCCGATGCACCGCCCGGCGGTAGTCCTTTCGTTTACCCCTTCCAAGATCCTTTCGTCTGTCCGTTGGATGAGGACAACCCCACCCTCCCGTTGATCCACTATGCCGAGAGTGAGGTTGGTAACTGCTGCTCCATGTCCAGCCATCCGGGATCCAGCGCATCCATGGAGGCAGGAGTGAGTAGTAACCTGCTAAAGAAATTGAATGACAAAATAGACCTGCTATCTAGCCCCCCCAGTTTACCGCCGCTAGTCGAAGCGCTTACCTTAGCCACCCATGCCCAGAACTACTGGAAGCTAAAAGCCTTCTCAGGGACTCTCCCTGTACCTAACGGGGAGGATGGGGTAGAAACGTGGAAGGAGCACACGCGGGGAGTGATGGAAGAGTGGTCGTGCACGATGTAGTAAAACGCCAGAGACTTATGGAGTGCCTGCGGCCCCCGGCGGCCACTTTGATAGGAATACACCGCGAACAATACCCCGATGAAGCCTATAGCGCGAAAGAGGTTGATGGGGCCTTGTGGGCCAAATATTATGCCGTAAACCAGAAAGACGGGGAAGAGTTATCCACCTATATACACCGTGTGCAAATATCTCTCGGGCCGCTGTTGCATTATAAATATGTACTACCCTCCAAGATGAATGAGTATCTACGGAAGCAGTACCTCCGCAGATCCAGTCCTTCTCACCCAATAGCCAGCATGATTTGTGATCACCTCACTCGGGGCCCTCCCCCCTCGTTCATCCAACAACTGCAACAGGTGAAAGAACACGAGACGCATCTAATGCTACACTCACCTCAGCGACCGAAAGTTAGCGGTGGCGCTAAATCCAGAGGAAGCACAGAGAAAAAAGAGGAACCACCGGACTAGCCTGGCTCCAAGAACTCGCCTTTCGCGGGACGGTCGTCCCCTCCACCGGATCGCCGGGCTATCCCCCGAGGTATGTCCTGCTACAAGTGCGGGAAGCGGGGACATCTATCTTACGATTGCTGCCTGGGTACTTCTCGACCCCGGAGCCCATCACCCCCGAAGTTCTCATCCCAGGCTATGGTCTGCGGGGTGTATGCGACGGATGCAGATACGGATGGAACCCCGTCCTCAGGGGCCGAATCGGTAGAAGATGGGAATCGCGTGGGATCGGTAGCGCTGATCCGCATTTCAGTGGATGGAATCTACTCTTCTGCACTACTAGACACCGGATCCCAAGTCACCATCATATACCGACGGTTCTATGATCGTCATCTTCAGAAGCGTCCGCTGCGACCGGCGGAACACATCAAAGTACGCGGGCTGAGCAACGACGACTACCTCATCGACGGGTTAGTGACCGTGGATCTGGAAATACAACAGCTCAACACGGGAAAGTCTCAATCCATGAAGGTAGATGCCTTGGTGTGTCCGGAACCCCGAGACACCCCCAAGTACCCGATTATCCTCGGCACCAATGCCGATATTGTACAAGCGGTCATCCGAGCCTATCTACACGAAACTAAAGAGCTCCCCATGTCCAGTCTACATCTGCAATTGGTTCAATCCGACCCAGCCCAGCCCTCTTCTCCTCCTGATGATTACGGACTATTATTCTGTGGGCGAAAAAGGTGGACAAAGCTTTTTCCTGGGGAAACGCAAAGACTTTCCGTTTGGTGTGCTTATGCAGAGCGTCTAGCCGAAGACCAACAATTCTCACTCGAGAGTACTCCCGGAGAAGATGTGAGGCGAGGGTATCGGCTCGTACCCGAATTCTGCTATTGGCGGGGCGCCATTCCTAGGCGGATTGATGTGATGGTGCAGAATCTATCACCCTTCTCCCTGGTCATCGATGTGGGACAGCAGATCGGAAGAATCTATTCTGTTAGTTCAGTGGAGGAAGCCGTACAAGCAAATACGACCCGAGTGAAAGAGACAGGGACGGCCCTGGATTTCGATTTCGGCTCGGCTGAATTGCCTGGAACCTGGAAGGACCGGTTAAGGGCACAATTAGAAAAAAGACGGTCCGTATTCTCTACCGAGGAGATGGATGTGGGGTGTAGCCGCAACGCCCAGCACACCATTCGCATGATGGATGAGAAGCCTTTCAGAGAACGTTCTCGCCGACTCGCTCCCCGGGATGTGGAGGATGTGAGAGCCGCTATCCATGACATGGAAGCCGCAGGGATTGTCACTGAGTCCAGAAGCCCCTACGCCTCCCCTATAGTGGTGGTGAGAAAGAAAAATGGAACTGTGAGGCTGTGTGTAGATTATCGGACGCTGATCAATCAGACCGTACCGGATCAGTATAACCTCCCTCGTATAGAAGAGATTCTAGACGCCCTACACGGGAGCCAGTGGTTCAGCGTACTGGACCTACGGTCTGGATACTATCAAGTCCCGATGAGCCCAGAGGATCAAGAAAAGACAGCCTTCGTCTGCCCCCTTGGGTTTTATCAGTTCACCCGCAAGCCCCAAGGCATATGCGGAGCGCCCGCCACCTTCCAGCGATTAATGTAAAAGACGTTGGGTGACCTCAACCCCCGAGAATGCCTGGTGTACCTAGACAACATCATAATTTTCGGGAAAACATTGGAGGAACATGAAAATCGTCTCCTGAAGGTACTGGATAGGTTGTCCACAGAAGGCCTCAAACTCTCTCTGGACAAATGTCGGTTCTGTCGGACCTCAGTGACATATGTAGGGCACATAGTGTCCGGCGCTGGAATTGCTACGGATCCCGCTAAGATAGAAGCTGTCGTTTACTGGCCTCGTCCCGAGAATGTGGGGGAGTTACGCTCGTTCCTGGGTTTCTGCGGCTACTACCGGCGATTTGTGGAGGGGTATTCACGGAGGGCCAAAGCCCTCAACAGTCTGCTCCGCATATACCCATCTGAAACGGGCCAGAAGACCCACTCGGCCAAACAGCCCTTCGGAGATAAATGGACCCCCGAGTGTGATCAAGCCTTCCACGACCTGAAGCAGAGCCTGACGGCTGCTCCGGTCTTGGCCTACGCCAATCCTGACCAGCCCTACATCCTGCACGTGGACGCCAGCCTGAGCGGCCTAGGAGCCGTGTTGCATCCAAAATACCCCGAGGGGTTGCGACCCGTAGCGTACATCAGTTGCAGCCTCACCCGAAGTGAACATAACTATCCGGTACACAAGCTCGAATTCTTGGCCCTTAAGTGGGCCATAGTGGATAAACTTCGGGACTATCTGTACGGGGTGTCGTTCGAAGTACGCACCGACAATAATCCTCTAACCTACATCATGACCTCCGCCAAACTGGACGCGACCGAACATCGATGGTTAGCCGCGCTTTTCAATTACAACTTCACGTTGAAATACAAACCTGGTCATTGGGGTAGACGCATTGTCAAGGCGACCGGGGTTGATTCCTACCAACGACAAAGATCAGTGGGAAGAGATCCCCGGGCCCGGAATAAGAGCCCTCTGTGGCACGGCAGCCATCATCGATGAGCAAGTGGCCTTCTCGGAATTACGGGTGGCTGACTCCCTAGGGTGCACCCCCACCTCTATACCGGCAGCCTATCGGGACCCGAGTGGGATGCATGTTACCCCCGATCAAATCATTGCTTGGGAAGACATGGTACATTATCAAGAACAAGATCCGGTCGCAGGGACTATCCGGGATTCCATTCGACAAAAGCGATGGGGCCTGCTTCGCCAGACTCCAGGGGACGTCGGCGGTATACTAATACAGGAAGCGGAAAAATTTGAAATCCAAGATCAATTGTTATATCGAGTAGTGAAGTACTGCACCGACACACTTTATTCGAGCAAATACCCAGTATGTACCTGGCAGATACCTGGAATGCGCCGCTCCTCACCTCTGACAAGCCCCGTTGCGTTTGCCTTCCCAGCCTGGGTTCATGCCTGGCTGACGGGCGCCTGATCTGTTAAATGATAATGATTAGGATTTAATAGGCTGCAATGCTTCGCGTGTCTACCAGATGGCATAAATTCATGAATTGTAATGCAGTATATATATATATACTGTGCAGTATTGCAGCCAGCGGGAATAAAATGCTTCAATTCCTGCCTGGAAAATACCTCAATGCACTCGGGCAGAAAACAGTCACAAACCTCAATACACCCGGGTATACCCGAATTCGTGGGACTAGCCGAGCTCGAATAAAGTGTGTCGCCAGTGTATCATGACCACCCGGATCACCGCCAACTAGTGTTGCCAAAACGACTGCAACACTTAGTACTGAAGGCTCTCCATGATGAACACAGACATCTGGGGGTAGACAAGACTTTCGGACTAGTAAGAGATAGATTTTTCTGGCCCAAAATGAGAGAATCTGTAGAGCATCACTGTCGTAGGTATGCGCGGTGTATCCAACGCAAGACTCTGCCCACCCAAGATGCCCCCATGGGTCACCTAAAGAGTACGGGACCTATGGATTTAGTCTGCATGGACTTCTTGTGCATCGAGCCCGACACCCATGATATAGGGAACGTGCTGGTCATCACTGATCATTATACCCGCTATGCCCAGGCCTTTCCGACCAAGGATCAAAAAGCTATTATGGTGGCTAAGGTCCTCTGGAAGAAATATTTCATGCATTATGGGCTACCTCAACGTCTGCACTCCGACCAGGGATGGGACTTTGAAAGTAGACTGATAAAAGAATTGCTGAACCTCTTGCACATTAAAAAGTCCTGTACTACTAGTTACCACCCGGAAGGGGATGCTTTGCCCGAACGGTTCAATCGCACTCTGCTGATATGCTGGGCACATTAACCGGTGCCAAGAAGACTAAGTGGAGTCACCATGTGTAAAGGCTAGTCCATGCTTATAATTGCACCCGACACGAATCTACCGGGTTCTCACCCTACTTCCTTATGTTTGGCCGTGAAGCCCGTCTGCCAGTGGATATACAGTTAAGAGTCTCCACCGATGGGGTACACAATTCCAACGACTTTCGCTATGTACAACGATTGCAAGAGAATCTACAGAAGGCCTACGGTCAAGCAGAGAGGTCCACCGAAAAATTGAATGCAGGTAACAAAAGGCACTATGATCACAAAGTAAAACATAGAGACATTAAAACTGGCGATGCCGTAATGCTCCGCAACCTGGGAGTACCGGGAAAGCATAAGTTGGCTGATCGTTGGCGAGAAGGGGTATACGAAGTGGTTTCTCAAATGCCTGGCCTTCCAGTCTACCGGATAAAAGACTCAGAAGGTCAGATAAAGACGTGGCACCGAAATCATCTGCTCCCCATTCCTCAAGTAGAAGAAGCAGTTCTAGAGTGGCCTACATCCCCCCTGAGTGGGGAACTGTCATCAGGACATGAAAGTTGGAAGATTCACAGGAAGGAACCTCTCAAAGGGGCCTTCCGGCCGCGGGGGCATCTCCCGAAGGAGCTACGGGCAAAGAGCCCCTTGGCCCCATGACAGAGACACTGACTCCAGCGAGTCCGCCACTAAACCCCAGAGCCCGTGCTTTGTGCCACAACGAGACTTTACAGACCTACCCCGCCCCTCAAGGGCCGAGTTGGAAACACCCGATGAGAATTGCTACTCCCCCAAAGAGGTAGCGGACGAGCCGATTCGCAGAAGCCAAAGAGCAGGCCAACCTCCCACGAGGTTGGCTTATGATCAATTCGGGGAACCTCATTATGAGTCTCAGCAGTGGGCTGGCAGCCATGTTCAGTGAAATGTACAAGTTGATAGAGGAACCAATGTATTAGTGTTTTTCATTATATAAATGGCTGTGTTGTTGTCGTTTTCCAAGTGGGGTCGTTGGAATCCACAGGGGGGAGGATGTAGCAGGGACCCCTGATTCACCCCGAGGGATGGGAGGTTGCGCTTGCAAAGGGTAGTTGCAAAAGCCCGTGAAGGAGGAGAGAACATTTGGCGTGAGAGGAGCAGTTCCTTGACCCAGCAGCCCTACGGGGAGGGTCAGGTGAGAGCGGTTAGCCTATGGGCGAAGGAGTTGCCGGAGATATAGGCAGTGGTTGCGCGCACGTGAGCCAGAGCTTTGTGGAGAGACGAGGAGACAGAGATATTGCACGGGGAGGTTGTACCCCCCCCCCCAGGCGCAGGCCAGGTGCCCCAGGCCCAGCTAGACCTGAGTCACCTCTTCGGGCCAGGGTGGCTTAACCCCTTAATTACCTTTGCGGTTATTATCCGAAAAGGTGATTAAGGGGTTAATTGATATCTGAATGTAATTGCAATGTTTTGGCTATGTATTTTGTTGGCAACAGAGGACAAGGATTTTGCTGGCGACGGAGGCTACTTATTGATGAGGTCAGTAGAACTTTATTTATGTTATTATGCTAGTTAATGTGTTTAATAATGGGCAAATAATCTATTATTTATCTGGATAATAGTTATTTGGCACATTATTGTACTGTATGTGTTGGGGGGGGATGTATGTATTGAATGTATAGGTCAGGTTTATTTATTTTACATACAGGGTTGGTTCCTTTGGTCTGCGTGAGACCTCTGGAGACCACCTGAGGTATCCTTGGGTATCTCACGGTTACCAGCCTGCGTGGTCCATGGGGGACACCTGCGGGGAAGAACAGGTGGCACCACATCTGTGGGGGCACCGCGGACCCATAGTGTGCGGGGAAGAACCGGTGGCTCCACATCTGTGGGGGCACCGCGGACCCATAGTGCCCAACTGTGGGTCCCCAGACCCCCGTGGGAACCACCCGAGGCCCCTCAGACACCTGTGGGTCTGACCCGGGGCCCCCAGACATCCGCGGGCCTACCGTGGGGACCCAATTGTGGCCCATGGTGACCAGCGGAGACCACCTGGTGGGCCATGGCGCCTGGCGGGACCAACAACAGGCCTCCAAAACCTGTATGAAACAAGTTGCTGGTAACCTGTAGGTCTGTGAGGTGACCCATCAGGCCCACCAGGGACTCACGTGGGCCTGGGGTATGAAACTGTATGTAAAAGAATAAATCATGTATTTATGGGGGGGCACAGGGGGTGGGTTATTTATTTAATAAATAGAATGATGTTTATTGTGGGGCAGTGTATTGTTTTTATTGTGGGTACTGGGGGTGGGGCAAGGGGGTATTGGCCCCAAGGGTATGTGGGTAGGCCTCCTGGCTGGATAGTGGATGAGGGTGGTTAGGCCTAATGGAGTGGGGGGTTAGTGGGGGAGGTTATGTAGGCCTCCCGAATGGTGGGTGAGGGTGGGTTAACCCCTTAATGCCTGTAGCGGTTAATATCCGCTATGGTGATTAAGGGGTTAGGGGAAATTACATTGGATGTTTTTATTATTGTGTGTGTCATGCAGCATCGGAGGGGGCATGGGCAGGATGAAGATGAGGATGAAGACGGCCTTCATCGTGGGTGCCTGTAAAAGGTAAGTGTAATATATATTGACTGTATTTATTGTAATTTATATGTATTTAAAATGGGCAAATGCATTATTATCCATATTTGGATAACAGTAATTTTGCCCATTACAGTACTATCGGTGCCTTTGTGGACGCCATCTTTATAGAGCCCACGTCGCGTCTTGGACACTATAAAGCTGATGGCGACACTGGCACCCAATGCCCCATACTGGGGCCTGTAACTCGGGAAGCAGGGGTCTCTGAGGCAGAAATCAATGCGTTTCAGCTCAGGGGACCCCCTGCTCCTGCACACTATTATTAAAAATACATTAAAGCAACTTCATTACCATAGAAGATAGCCGCTATGGTAATGAATTATTATTTATTGTTATGTGTGTTTTAATACTAGTGTAGATGTGCAAGTGGTCTCCTGAGCTGAACCACATTGGTTTCAGCCTCGGGGACCCCCTACTTCAGGAGATACAGGCCCCTTTATGGGGTGCCAGTATCCCCTGCAGAATTTAAATGTCCCGGTCACGTGACGCGGGGCTTTAAAGTGCAGGGGATACCGGCACCCCATAACGGGGCCTATATCTCCTGAAGTAGGGGGTCCTCGGACCTGAAACCAATGCGGTTCAGCTCGGGAGACCCCCTGCTCATGTACACTATTATTAAAATGTATTTATTTCGTGTATGATCGCCTGTAACAGCCTTGCATGGATATACAGAATCTCCCTGCAAATGTTACATGCGGCTTTTTTTCCTATCAGCTAGCGTACGTAAAAGTTAAGAACGCTAGCAGGGGCAAAAAAAAGCAACTCGTACGCTGGGGCTGTTCTGAGCTATTTTGAGCAGGTACGTTAAAAAATGGGCTCAAGGCCTTAGTGAATCGCGTCCGCGGCCTCACTTTTTAATGAACCTGCTTTCTTGCAAAATCAGAACGCTAAGCCATTGAGTTTAGTGCATAGCCCCCTCTGGATGTTTCTACAGGTCCAAACTTAGTAAAAGAAACAGGCCCCTGATGTGTAACCAGGGATCCTGTGTAATTGTATTCTAGCTCTGTTGCTGTGCACTTAAAATCGAGTACCCGGCAAGTGCTGCATATTCAAGATGGTGTTCCCACCGAAATCGCGGGACTGCATGAGTTGCAAAAGAAGCAAACAACCCTTTGTGCAAAGTTCTGTAAAAGTTGCAACCCTTTCGGCGGCAAAATGTAGCCACACCCCTCATCGTGACTGGCTCATCTGGAGCCTGGTCACTGCTTTGTCCGTCTTACCCATACTTTGTATTTCACCTAAGGGAGTAGCAAACGCCTTGTACCAATACGGGATTGTTTTAACTATGGGAGGAGCTTGCCACACCCTGTTGATCTTAAGTTCTGCAGAGCTGTGGAAGAGTGAAGAGCTGCTTCTAATCCTCTGCCTTTCTTCCTTTTTCCTACCTCAAATACTCTGAGCAAAAGATCATGTCAGAGTTAAACCTCACAAACTATTCTCTGTCAGAGGCTTTCTGGTGGCTACAGTTTATGGGCGACAATTCCTCAGAGACGTGTGCCCACACTGCAGACTGCCTGGGGGAGATGTCAGTACTATAGCGCGATGCCAAAATTGTGGAACCCAGAACATGTAGCCTGCCAACCCCATGCCACCTGCAGCGGTAACTCAACCAAACGATCAAGCCTCTATGCCCTCTGGTGCGGCCCCTGCTTTCCACACTACGCCCCTACTGACATGCCCCAATCAGGCCTTTCTGTCCTGGGTGCGTCTCTTCTGGTGGTGCCGGAGCAGGCCTGCTTTGTGCTTATAACTGCCAGGAGGTGCCACCCTGACATCACGACCCAGAGGATGTGTCCTTGCCATCATCTTCTTCCGATGGAGAAGCTAGTCAAGAGAAGCCTGCAGAGAAAAAAGCGTCGCCTACCTGTGTCCAGCGGCTGAGTCCAGAGACAGCGACGTCCGTCTTGAAGGCTGTTGTGCTACCGGACATCCGGAGGAGACCCGCGCCAGAGGAGGATGTCAGCGCTGCCAAAGACCCGACCGCTGAGGACAAGACGAAGTCCGATGACATCTCCTACCTTCAATTGGGTGAGATGACATCTTCTTCTGCTGAGAGGAGTCCACTGTGGCCTTGCTGGAGGAGGAACTGGGCGGAGCCTTGTTTTCCGTGCTGGAGGGTGAGGCACCTGGTGCAACAGGAAGTGATGTCACTGCCGGCGCTGAGCCTGGGCCTGCCTTAGACTCTCACGAGCTTGGCCCTTACCGATGACGTTTTAAAGATGGCCACCATCTCAGATGCGGAACCTCCATTGCTACCCACTGGTGCGTGTGCCGGAAGATGCTTTTCTGACCCTGCTCCAATACAGACCCCAACCTGGGGAAGGAGTCATCATGGATCTTTTCACAAGATTCCTGTACTATCCCCTAGAGGTCATGGCTGACCTAAAGGTACTCCTCCTGGACTGGTCATGGACACTACTAGGTCTAACTGTAAGGGATCGGGGGACACGTGCCTTACAGCGGGTCCACGTCACCCCGGCTCCCAGCAATGCCGCACGGTCCAGGCCCCCTCCTCGCCGGCTCCTTACCCACTCCAGTCGGGCGCTGCTCCTGTCCTCCGCGGCACATGCCGCCTCCGACCACACGCTGCCGAGGCAGGCACGCAGGACTGTTACAGGGCGCGCGCGCACCCGTTCTCTTCTGTACTCCTGCAGCCTGGGCTCCACCTCCCATCAGCTGGAGGCTATTCCCATGGATGAACACCACGCTAGGCATCTAAGCCTATCCCTGGGGTCGCTCAGTCAAGCCCCCGCTCCACCTCTTGCTCCCATTGGTTCTCCCACATATATAGTCCCTGTCTGCCCTCTCCTTCCTCGCTCTGCATAGTTTTCTTGTGGCTCTAGTAGTACGGAGGTCTATGCCTGACTCTCTTTTGTTTTGCAGCTCACGCTCCAGTCCCTGCCCTCGTTTGATACCCTTGGATTTGATCTCGGCTCTCGTTAGACTTCGTGTACCTTGCTAACCCCTGGACTCGGCTTTGGACCTCACTACGCTGCTCTCTCCTGTCCTTGACCTACGGCTTTCGGATCTATACCGTCGGACCCCTGGCGCCCCGGACGCGGCAAGTATCTGGCTAACCCTTTCTCACCAAACCCGTCAACGCATCTTACCACACTCCGGGCACGCCCTCACTGCTCTGGGTGCATTTTATACCCTTACCCACCTCAGTACTGGGGACTTGTCAGGTCTGCGGGCAGTCAAGCGTTACACTAACTCACCGGCCCCAGTTGTCCCTGCTCCGTCACCAGTACTGTCACCAGCCCCTGCACCTAGCCCAACACCATCCACTGGAAGTAAGGGGAATGCCAATCTTGTCAGTTACAGACGGGATTTTCCTGGGCCGATAACCTTGGCTCCTAACCCCAGTATCTCTGCCCCTGATGCGGCTACTTTTGTGCTAACTGACTTTTATTGCAATAAATTGTCTCCGGATATGTCCATGGACTTGAGGGACTGGGACTTTGATGGGTGATCATCTGATTTTCATGGTGATATACCTTGTTCTAACTGCATTCCTGTGAATAGGTCTCCCAGGTCATTTAAGTCATTAATGGATTTATCCCTGTCCCAGATAACTGCTACTTCTGGTGTGTCCTCCCATATGGACACAAGGTCCAGTAGTCAACGAGTTCAGGGAACCCCTTAATTGTTGGGACCCAATGTTCAAGGGTTATGCCCCTAGTTTAAATAGAACGAGACTGCTACTGATAAATGGTTCTATTGTGGATCACTGGTGGGAGGAAAGTCAACTGTCCCAGGAAGAACTAGCAGAAGCCCTTCGCAAAAGAATGGGTGAGATAAATTTAGGAGTGAGGATCCCCAAAGGCCCCTCCATATTCTACCAGGAGGTTGAGCTCAGTGAACTTCAGTTCTGGGTATTACCTGGTCAGGGACATAGCCATAAAATTCAAAGGTTGAGTAGAGCTGACCGAGCTATTTCCTATACACGAATACACCTTTCCGTATGTACCTGAACCCATTATGGATGAGATAGATCAACACCGTCATGAGTGGTTGAGATTAGCCGTCATAGAGAATCTGAAAACAAAAACGAGTGAGCACAGATTTATTAAGGATGACAGGGTTCGTTCTGTAAATGAGGAATAGCTCGTGGGCACATGTATTTTCAAAGACAGAGCAGAGGTTAGACAGTGCCCTGGTCCTCCTAAGGTGTATTATGGACCATGTTGTTCGATGGGAGGGTGGTCAAAAAGCCCAATCCTAAACACTATGGGCCTTATTCAGTAAAGGTTGATAAACAATATCACCAGGGCATTTAAATCGCCTTTATTTTGAGCGTTGCTTTCACAGTATTCAGCAAGCCTTCATTACCGTTCATAGCAAAATTCCCAAAATGAGCAATTTGCTGCCAGTGATAGGATCGAGCCTGGGAAAAGGCCTGACCCGGCGATACATTTCTGCTGCAGAGAGAGCTGCTCTGAGAGAACCGCCTCTGCCAGTGAAAATCTCGCCCGAAAATTATGTTTTTTAATATACATTTCTTTTATAGTGCAGATGTGCAGGGGGTCTCCAGAGCTGAACCGCGTTGGTTTGAGGTCCGGGGATCCCCTGCTTCCCGAGATACAGGCCTCATTATGGGGTGCCGGTATCTCCTATGCAGATGGGACCATTGGGCGTCCGGGGGGTCCTCAGCTGGTCTCTATAGGTCCCCGCAGACCTAAGGTACCAACCCTGTATATTAACAAATAAACATGGCCTACATTTCAATCAACATCCCCCCCTAAGCCCAAACACATACAGTACAGTAATGGGCAAAATAACTATAATCCAGATATGGATAATAGATTATTTGCCCATTATTAAACACAGCATTAGCAGGCATAAATAAAACTAAATAAATACAGTTCTACTTACCACACCAGCAAATCCCTCTGTCCTCCATTGCTAGAAAGAATACATACATAATAAAGACATTCTAATGGCCCCTAACTCCTTAATCACCTTAGCGGTTAATAACCTCTATAGTCATTAATGGGTTAACACCCTGCCCCGCTACCCACCCGGAGGCATAAGCAACAACCCCGGACTGACTATACCCACCCTGTACCCATTGATTAGTATAGTGGTACATCATACCCATATAATAATAATAATAATAATAATAATAATAATAATAATAATAATAATAATAATAATAATAATAATAATAATAATAATATGTGCTGATAAGCCTCTATAGCACTCAATGGGCACCCTAATCACAATACATTAATGCACCAGACACACAATAATAAAACATAACAGAACTCCAAAAAACACACTTCACTAAATAAAAATATTAGCCAGCTAATCCAATGAATACAAGCAATAACAACATCAACAATTAATTAATTAAACCATTAATCAATCAAAACAATTAATTCCTAAAACAACTCAGAATTATTTCAAACAGTAACCAATCAAATCAATTAATTACTAAACCAACTCGAAATTAATAGTAACATTAACCAATGAAACCAATTAATTAATTCATTAATGAATTAATTGAAACATTAAACTACAAAGAAATACATTTAAAAATATCTGAAATAACCATTAAACACATTAGCTAACATAATACATCATTAATTAAAAACAAAAAACAATTGCAAACATTTGATTTCAATCAAGCAGAAAAAGACCAAACAATGACATCCACATAATAAACTGTAATTAAAAAACAGCAGCAATACCAAGCCAGAAATGCCCCCCACATATTGTCATAATAATGTATTGATCTGTACCCTAAAGTGGTACAAATTAATATATTATCAGTCAAAGTGCCCCCCCCCCCAAAAATTAAAAAAACACATCCAATGAAAAAACCTGTTAAAAAAAAACATTTACAAACATTCAATATATTACCATTAGAAGCGGTGGCCCTCCGACTCCCGGGGAAACAGGAAGCTCACGTACCTTGAAGGCCTCCAACAGCATCCAATGCCACCCGCCATGAAGATCCGGACCAGGTGCCCAAATCTTCTTTTTTCTTTCTTTAATCACCTTTTATCTTCATCTGTCACCATTTCTTGATCTTCTTTATCTTCTATCTTCATCTGTCAATCCAAAAAGCCCCATGGTAGATCCCAACCGATGTTGTCTCGTCGTCTTCTTGGGCTCAAATGAGGCGTCACGGCCTTAAATAGGGCTTTTGACGTCACATTAGCCTCAAACTGGTTTAAAAGCCATCTGATTGGCTGTTAAAACCATGTGCCGACTTTTTTTATTTATTTTTTTAATGACGTTACTTAAAGGGAATGATACCAGCCAATCAGAATGGTTGTGCTTCATTTGTCTTTAAGATGACGTTACAAAATCCAAGATGGCCGGCGTCACATGGTACTTCAGCCAATCAGATCGTGGGAACTAAATCCCCAGTCTGATTGGTTGTTGTATACCATGTGTAGGGTTAACCGCTAAGGTAATGAAGGGGTTAAGTCCACTCGCAACCCCTCCCCAAAAGGCCTAAACACCCACCAAGGGCCAAATACCCCCTTCACCCACCCCCGCTACCCACAATAAGCCTAGTATGGGTGGTTAACAGCTTCATTGTCTTAGCGGTTTGAGGTTGGTAATAAGATCGCCATTTTAGGGCCGCTATAGGCTAATTGCACGTACTAGAATCGCGCTTATTTATTATAATTCTCAAAATTGTCGATAAGTGGCTTGGCGGCGATTTCATTTTGGTCATAAGATTTTTTCGGCGATACAGGCTGTTATTGACCACTTTCGAGGCTTACTAAATATGAGTAGCCATTTTGGCCGATAAGTGGTTGATAAGTGCCTTATCGACACTTACAGAATGAGGCCCTATAAGTGAGGGTTCCCTGTTTCTTCCCATTGGAAGAATAGTTATGTAATTATCATTGCTGTAACTCAGTGGGTGATGTGGGAAATGGTCTGTATAACTGTGTAAGGGTTATGTTATCTGCAGTAACCTGTTATATTTTGCAGGCTTCAGGTTACAGGATGGTGCCCAAATTGGACCCAGTGAGGACATGGGATATTTCACCTAAGGGGAGAGAATAGCCTTGGCCAGTCCAGCTATCTTTCTGCCCATCTTGTTACGTAAGTCCCAGTAGCTACAGGCAGTGACAGGCTATCCATTGGGTTTTACCCCCCCCCCCCACGCAGCCTCCCTGAGTGGCAAGAGAGGTGGTGTCATGGGGTCTATGTTGCAGCCAATCCTGGTGCAGACCCTGTGCCCTCCCCTTTGCAATTGGGAGGATGTTCCAAATTATAGAAGTCAGTTCCCCTCCATCCTTCCTAGGGAGAAGAGGTGTAAGTCCTCCTCTACCCATCATGGGGAGAGGAGCATGTGTCAAGTTCTCCTCCATCCTCCTGGGGCTAGGAGAGCAAGATCTGTGCCACAACCATAATCTGCTGGCCAGCACCATCCAGGGATCTGAGACCTCTACTCTACTATATGCAATGCTGTTTACCATCTGCAGTGGTTGCTACAAATAAAGACCACATTTATATACCCCTGGCTGAGTTGCGGTCTATTTAGCCAGAGCCCTGAATGATATCACCCAGTTTCTTGGCTCCATTTCCTCTCTGAATGAGAAGAGTGATCTGCTAGTTCTTGGGGATTTCAACTTCAATTGGCTTGACCTTAAAAACCACAAAATCCAGATATAAATAAAGTCGCTTAACCTATCGCAACTCATTTCCCAACCCACACGGACAAACCTGAAATCGCACAACCATTCCTTGCTAGAATCCAATCCTCTGGCATCCTTTCTGACCATGCAATAGTGTACTGTGTAAGGAACATTAAACCACCCCAATCAAGCCCTAAAGTTCTTAGAAACTTTAATAACACACAACAGTTTCTGGCTGACCTTACCAACTGCCCTTGGCACAGAATAGATTTAATTCCCGACCCTAATTCTGCGCTCGACTATTTCCAATCCGAGTTCTAAAAACTCTGTGATACCCTTGCTCCACTACCCAGAATACGGGTATGGGGGGCCCACCTTCCATGGGTTACAACTGACCTTATAGCACTCTACCAGTTCAGGGATGCCTTGTGGTAAAGCTACAAAGAAACTGGCACTACCAAGGATCTTAATTACTACAGATGCCTGCGGAACATGTGCACAAGGCAAACAAGGCATACAAAAGCACAATATTACTCTAACAATCTCCACCAGAATACATCAAACCCAGCTAACTTCTGGAAGGTTATTAACAATATATTCCAGCCTTCTAACCAACAACAACCAAGTAATATCACTAAGGGGGATATTACTCTGACAAACCCCACTGACATTGCAAATGATTACTTTGTGGGGTGTGCTATTAATTTATTAGCGAAACGCAACCCAAACCACAAACCTGAATTTCATCCTGGGAGTACCCATATAGCCCCATCCCCTCCCAACACTGCCCACAATTTTCAATTTGGCCCAGTATCCGAAGAGGATATTAAACAAGCGCTCCTCAAATTAAAACTAAGCAGCCAGTGTGGACCTACTTACTACAATCTAGGTTCCTAAGACTTAGTGCCCCAGCCATTGCCAAACCAATTGCTTCCATAGTCAACTCTATCCTGTCTGCAGGCAATATCCCCAAGACCTGGAAAACTGCCAGAGTTGTCCTAATCTTCAAAAGTGGGGACAAAAACACTGTCTCAAACTACAGGCCAATCTCCCTTCTCCCAATTCTACTGAAAGTCATGGAAAAATGGGTCCACTCCCAATTAAGCGATTACTACAGTATACCAAGACAAATTTCCCTAGCCAATTCCAATCTGGCTTTCGCCCCAAACATTCCACCGTAACTACCCTGCTAAAAGTTTGCAATGAAATCCAGTGTGGAATGGAACAGGGACAACTCACTGGTGGAATATTCCTAGATTTTGCAAAGGCTTTTGATACTGTTGACCATGCTATCCTGCTTTACAAACTCCAGAGCTTTGGAATAGGGAAGCATGCTTTAAACTGGTTTCAGTCCTACATATCCGGTGTATCCCAACATGTGTCCATCTCAGGCTCTAACTCCAACCCCCTGGATATCACCTGTGGTGTCCCGCAAGGCTCTGTTCTGGGGCCCCTACTCTTCTCAGTGTTCATCAATGATCTTCCCACAGCTTGTAAGGAAGCTTCAATACACATGTATGCAGATG